>NW_027486597.1:0-21471 GCF_050908995.1 Andrena cerasifolii | reverse complement strand
ATCGGTTCTAATATCGGATTCAATATCGGTTTTTCAATATCGGTTTTTCAATATCGGTTTTTCAATATCGGTTCTAATATCGGTTTCAATATCAGTTTTTCAATATCGGTTTTTCAATATCAGTTTTTCGATATCAGTTTTTCAATATCGGTTTTTCAATATCGGTTTTTCAATATCAGTTTTTCGTTATCAGTTTTTCAATATTTGTTTTTCAATATCGGTTTTTCAATATCGGTTTCAATATCAGTTTTTCAATATTTGTTCTCCAATATCGGTTTTTGAATATCGGTTCTAATATCGGATGCAATATTTGTTTTTCAATATCGGTTTTTCAATATCGGTTTTTCAATATCGGTTTTTCAATATCGGTTCTAATATCGGTGTCAATATCGGTTTTTCAATATCAGTTTTTCAATATTTGTTCTCCAATATCGGTTTTTCAATATCGGTTCTAATATCGGATTCAATATCGGTTTTTCAATATCGGTTTTTCAATATTTGTTTTTCAATATCGGTTTTTCGATATCAGTTTTTCAATATCGGTTTTTCAATATCGGTTTTTCAATATCAGTTTTTCGTTATCAGTTTTTCAATATTTGTTTTTCAATATCGGTTTTTCAATATCGGTTTTTCAATATCGGTTTCAATATCAGTTTTTCAATATTTGTTCTCCAATATCGGTTTTTCAATATCGGTTCTAATATCGGTTTCAATATCGGTTTTTCAATATCGGTTTTTCAATATCAGTTTTTCAATATTTGTTCTCCAATATCGGTTTTTGAATATCGGTTCTAATATCGGATGCAATATTTGTTTTTCAATATCGGTTTTTCAATATCGGTTTTTCAATATCGGTTTTTCAATATCGGTTCTAATATCGGTTTCAATATCAGTTTTTCAATATCGGTTTTTCAATATCACTTTTTCAATATCGGTTTTTCAATATCGGTTTTTCAATATCGGTTCTAATATCGGTTTCAATATCAGTATTTCAATATCGGTTTTTCAATATCAGTTTTTCGATATCAGTTTTTCGATATTTGTTTTTCAATATCGGTTTTTCAATATCGGTCCTAATATCGGTTTCAATATCGGTTTTGCAATATAAGTTTTTCAATATCGGTTTTTCAATATCGGTTTTTCGATATCAGTTTTTCGATATCAGTTTTTCAATATTTGTTTTTCAATATCGGTTTTTCAATATCGGTTCTAATATCGGTTTCAATATCAGTTTTTCAATATCGGTTTTTCAATATCGGTCTTTCAATATCGGTTCTAATATCGGTTTCAATATCAGTTTTTCAATATCGGTTTTTCAATATCAGTTTTTCGATATCAGTTTTTCAATATCGGTTTTTCAATATCGGTTCTAATATCGGTTTCAATATCAGTTTTTCAATATCGGTTTTTCAATATAAGTTTTTCAATATCGGTTTTTCAATATCGGTTTTTCGATATCAGTTTTTCTATATCAGTTTTTCAATATTTGTTTTTCAATATCGGTTTTTCAATATCGGTTCTAATATCGGTGTCAATATCGGTTTTTCAATATCGGTTTTTCAATATCAGTTTTTCAATATTTGTTCTCCAATATCGGTTTTTCAATATTTGTTTTCAATATCGGTTTTTCAATATCGGTTCTAATATCGGTTTCAATATCAGTTTTTCAATATCGGTTTTTCAATATCGGTTCTAATATCGGTTTCAATATCAGTTTTTCAATATCGGTTTTTCAATATCAGTTTTTCGATATCAGTTTTTCAATATCGGTTTTTCAATATCGGTTCTAATATCGGTTTCAATATCAGTTTTTCAATATCGGTTTTTCAATATCAGTTTTTCGATATCAGTTTTTCAATATTTGTTTTTCAATATCGGTTTTTCAATATCGGTTTTTCAATATCAGTTTTTCGATATCAGTTTTTCAATATTTGTTCTCCAATATCGGTTTTTGAATATCGGTTCAAATATCGGATTCAATATCGGTTTTTCAATATCGGTTTTTCAATATCGGTTTTTCAATATCAGTTTTTCAATATCGGTTTTTCAATATCAGTTTTTCAATATTTGTTCTCCAATATCGGTTTTTCAATATCGGTTCTAATATCGGATTCAATATCGGTTTTTCAATATCGGTTTTTCAATATTTGTTTTTCAATATCGGTTTTTCAATATCTGTTTTTCAATATCAGTTTTTCGATATCAGTTTTTCAATATTTGTTCTCCAATATCGGTTTTTGAATATCGGTTTTTGAA
Organism: Andrena cerasifolii; assembly: GCF_050908995.1. Taxonomy (NCBI): domain Eukaryota; kingdom Metazoa; phylum Arthropoda; class Insecta; order Hymenoptera; family Andrenidae; genus Andrena; species Andrena cerasifolii. Next base: position 19,215 of record NW_027486597.1, on the reverse strand, counting down.
TATCGGTTCTAATATCGGTTTCAATATCGGTTTTTCAATATCGGTTTTTCAATATCGGTTTTTCAATATCAGTTTTTCAATATTTGTTTTCAATATCGGTTTTTCAATATCGGTTCTAATATCGGTTTCAATATCAGTTTTTCAATATCGGTTTTTCAATATCGGTTTTTCAATATCGGTTCTAATATCGGTTTCAATATCAGTTTTTCAATATCGGTTTTTCAATATCACTTTTTCAATATCGGTTTTTCAATATCGGTTTTTCAATATCGGTTCTAATATCGGTTTCAATATCAGTATTTCAATATCGGTTTTTCAATATCAGTTTTTCGATATCAGTTTTTCGATATTTGTTTTTCAATATCGGTTTTTCAATATCGGTCCTAATATCGGTTTCAATATCGGTTTTGCAATATAAGTTTTTCAATATCGGTTTTTCAATATCGGTTTTTCGATATCAGTTTTTCGATATCAGTTTTTCAATATTTGTTTTTCAATATCGGTTTTTCAATATCGGTTCTAATATCGGTTTCAATATCAGTTTTTCAATATCGGTTTTTCAATATCGGTTTTTCAATATCGGTTCTAATATCGGTTTCAATATCAGTTTTTCAATATCGGTTTTTCAATATCAGTTTTTCGATATCAGTTTTTCAATATCGGTTTTTCAATATCGGTTCTAATATCGGTTTCAATATCAGTTTTTCAATATCGGTTTTTCAATATCAGTTTTTCGATATCAGTTTTTCAATATTTGTTTTTCAATATCGGTTTTTCAATATCGGTTCTAATATCGGTTTCAATATCGGTTTTGCAATATAAGTTTTTCAATATCGGTTTTTCAATATCGGTTTTTCGATATCAGTTTTTCGATATCAGTTTTTCAATATTTGTTTTTCAATATCGGTTTTTCAATATCGGTTCTAATATCGGTGTCAATATCGGTTTTTCAATATCGGTTTTTCAATATCAGTTTTTCAATATTTGTTCTCCAATATCGGTTTTTCAATATTTGTTCTCCAATATCGGTTTTCGAATATCGGTTCTAATATCGGATTCAATATCGGTTTTTCAATATCGGTTTTTCAATATCGGTTCTAATATCGGTATCAATATCAGTTTTTCAATATCGGTTTTTCAATATCAGTTTTTCGATATCAGTTTTTCAATATTTGTTCTCCAATATCGGTTTTTGAATATCGGTTCAAATATCGGATTCAATATCGGTTTTTCAATATCGGTTTTTCAATATCGGTTTTTCAATATCAGTTTTTCAATATCGGTTTTTCAATATCGGTTTCAATATCAGTTTTTCAATATCGGTTTTTCAATATCGGTTTTTCAATATCGGTTTTTCAATATCAGTTTTTCGATATAAGTTTTTCAATATCGGTTTTTCAATATTTGTTCTCCAATATCGGTTTTTGAATATCGGTTCTAATATCGGATTCAATATCGGTTTTTCAATATCGGTTTTTCAATATCAGTTTTTCGATATCAGTTTTTCAATATTTGTTCTCCAATATCGGTTTTTGAATATCGGTTCTAATATCGGATTCAATATCGGTTTTTCAATATCGGATTTTCAATATCGGTTTTTCAATATCAGTTTTTCAATATCGGTTTTTCAATATCAGTTTTTCAATATTTGTTCTCCAATATCGGTTTTTGAATATCGGTTCTAATATCGGATTCAATATCGGTTTTTCAATATCGGTTTTTCAATATCGGTTTTTCAATATCAGTTTTTCAATATCGGTTTTTCAATATCGGTTTCAATATCAGTTTTTCAATATCGGTTTTTCAATATCGGTTTTTCAATATCGGTTTTTCAATATCGGTTTTTCAATATCAGTTTTTCAATATCGGTTTTTCAATATCGGTTTTTCATTATCAGTTTTTCGATATAAGTTTTTCAATATCGGTTTTTCAATATTTGTTTTTCAATATCGGTTTTTCAATATCAGTTTTTCAATATTTGTTCTCCAATATCGGTTTTTGAATATCGGTTCTAATATCGGATTCAATATCGGTTTTTCAATATCGGTTTTTCAATATCAGTTTTTCGATATCAGTTTTTCAATATTTGTTTTCAATATCGGTTTTTCAATATCGGTTCTAATATCGGTTTCAATATCAGTTTTTCAATATCGGTTTTTCAATATCGGTTCTAATATCGGTTTCAATATCAGTTTTTCAATATCGGTTTTTCAATATCAGTTTTTCGATATCAGTTTTTCAATATCGGTTTTTCAATATCGGTTCTAATATCGGTTTCAATATCAGTTTTCGAATATCGGTTCTAATATCGGATTCAATATCGGTTTTTCAATATCGGTTTTTCAATATCGGTTCTAATATCGGTTTCAATATCAGTTTTTCAATATCGGTTTTTCAATATCAGTTTTTCGATATCAGTTTTTCAATATTTGTTCTCCAATATCGGTTTTTGAATATCGGTTCAAATATCGGATTCAATATCGGTTTTTCAATATCGGTTTTTCAATATCGGTTTTTCAATATCAGTTTTTCAATATCGGTTTTTCAATATCGGTTTCAATATCAGTTTTTCAATATCGGTTTTTCAATATCGGTTTTTCAATATCGGTTTTTCAATATCAGTTTTTCGATATAAGTTTTTCAATATCAGTTTTTCAATATTTGTTCTCCAATATCGGTTTTTGAATATCGGTTTTTCAATATCGGTTCTAATATCGGTTTCAATATCAGTTTTTCAATATCGGTTTTTCAATATCAGTTTTTCGATATCAGTTTTTCAATATTTGTTTTTCAATATCGGTTTTTCAATATCGGTTCTAATATCGGTTTCAATATCGGTTTTGCAATATAAGTTTTTCAATATCGGTTTTTCAATATCGGTTTTTCGATATCAGTTTTTCGATATCAGTTTTTCAATATTTGTTTTTCAATATCGGTTTTTCAATATCGGTTCTAATATCGGTGTCAATATCGGTTTTTCAATATCGGTTTTTCAATATCAGTTTTTCAATATTTGTTCTCCAATATCGGTTTTTCAATATTTGTTCTCCAATATCGGTTTTCGAATATCGGTTCTAATATCGGATTCAATATCGGTTTTTCAATATCGGTTTTTCAATATCGGTTCTAATATCGGTATCAATATCAGTTTTTCAATATCGGTTTTTCAATATCAGTTTTTCGATATCAGTTTTTCAATATTTGTTCTCCAATATCGGTTTTTGAATATCGGTTCAAATATCGGATTCAATATCGGTTTTTCAATATCGGTTTTTCAATATCGGTTTTTCAATATCAGTTTTTCAATATCGGTTTTTCAATATCGGTTTCAATATCAGTTTTTCAATATCGGTTTTTCAATATCGGTTTTTCAATATCGGTTTTTCAATATCAGTTTTTCGATATAAGTTTTTCAATATCGGTTTTTCAATATTTGTTCTCCAATATCGGTTTTTGAATATCGGTTCTAATATCGGATTCAATATCGGTTTTTCAATATCGGTTTTTCAATATCGGTTTTTCAATATCGGTTTTTCAATATCAGTTTTTCAATATCGGTTTTTCAATATCGGTTTTTCAATATCGGTTTTTCAATATCGGTTTTTCAATATCGGTTTTTCAATATCAGTTTTTCAATATCGGTTTTTCAATATCGGTTTTTCATTATCAGTTTTTCGATATAAGTTTTTCAATATCGGTTTTTCAATATTTGTTTTTCAATATCGGTTTTTCAATATCAGTTTTTCAATATTTGTTCTCCAATATCGGTTTTTGAATATCGGTTCTAATATCGGATTCAATATCGGTTTTTCAATATCGGTTTTTCAATATCAGTTTTTCGATATCAGTTTTTCAATATTTGTTTTCAATATCGGTTTTTCAATATCGGTTCTAATATCGGTTTCAATATCAGTTTTTCAATATCGGTTTTTCAATATCGGTTCTAATATCGGTTTCAATATCAGTTTTTCAATATCGGTTTTTCAATATCAGTTTTTCGATATCAGTTTTTCAATATCGGTTTTTCAATATCGGTTCTAATATCGGTTTCAATATCAGTTTTCGAATATCGGTTCTAATATCGGATTCAATATCGGTTTTTCAATATCGGTTTTTCAATATCGGTTCTAATATCGGTTTCAATATCAGTTTTTCAATATCGGTTTTTCAATATCAGTTTTTCGATATCAGTTTTTCAATATTTGTTCTCCAATATCGGTTTTTGAATATCGGTTCAAATATCGGATTCAATATCGGTTTTTCAATATCGGTTTTTCAATATCGGTTTTTCAATATCAGTTTTTCAATATCGGTTTTTCAATATCGGTTTCAATATCAGTTTTTCAATATCGGTTTTTCAATATCGGTTTTTCAATATCGGTTTTTCAATATCAGTTTTTCGATATAAGTTTTTCAATATCGGTTTTTCAATATTTGTTCTCCAATATCGGTTTTTGAATATCGGTTCTAATATCGGATTCAATATCGGTTTTTCAATATCGGTTTTTCAATATCAGTTTTTCGATATCAGTTTTTCAATATTTGTTCTCCAATATCGGTTTTTGAATATCGGTTCTAATATCGGATTCAATATCGGTTTTTCAATATCGGATTTTCAATATCGGTTTTTCAATATCAGTTTTTCAATATCGGTTTTTCAATATCAGTTTTTCAATATTTGTTCTCCAATATCGGTTTTTCAATATCGGTTCTAGTATCGGATTCAATATCGGTTTTTCAATATCGGTTTTTCAATATTTGTTTTTCAATATCGGTTTTTCAATATCGGTTTTTCAATATCAGTTTTTCGATATCAGTTTTTCAATATTTGTTCTCCAATATCGGTTTTTGAATATCGGTTTTTGAATATCGGTTCTAATATCGGATTCAATATCGGTTTTTCAATATCGGTTTTTCAATATCAGTTTTTCGATATCAGTTTTTCAATATTTGCTCTCCAATATCGGTTTTTGAATATCGGTTCTAATATCGGATTCAATATCGGTTTTTCAATATCGGTTTTTCAATATCGGTTTTTCAATATCAGTTTTTCAATATCGGTTTTTCAATATCGGTTTTTCAATATCGGTTTTTCAATATCAGTTTTTCAATATCGGTTTTTCAATATCGGTTTTTCATTATCAGTTTTTCGATATAAGTTTTTCAATATCGGTTTTTCAATATTTGTTTTTCAATATCGGTTTTTCAATATCAGTTTTTCAATATTTGTTCTCCAATATCGGTTTTTGAATATCGGTTCTAATATCGGATTCAATATCGGTTTTTCAATATCGGTTTTTCAATATCAGTTTTTCGATATCAGTTTTTCAATATTTGTTTTCAATATCGGTTTTTCAATATCGGATCTAATATCGGTTTCAATATCAGTTTTTCAATATCGGTTTTTCAATATCGGTTCTAATATCGGTTTCAATATCAGTTTTTCAATATCGGTTTTTCAATATCAGTTTTTCGATATCAGTTTTTCAATATCGGTTTTTCAATATCGGTTCTAATATCGGTTTCAATATCAGTTTTTCAATATCGGTTTTTCAATATCAGTTTTTCGATATCAGTTTTTCAATATTTGTTTTTCAATATCGGTTTTTCAATATCGGTTTTTCAATATCAGTTTTTCGATATCAGTTTTTCAATATTTGTTCTCCTATATCGGTTTTTGAATATCGGTTCAAATATCGGATTCAATATCGGTTTTTCAATATCGGTTTTTCAATATCGGTTTTTCAATATCAGTTTTTCAATATCGGTTTTTCAATATCAGTTTTTCAATATTTGTTCTCCAATATCGGTTTTTCAATATCGGTTCTAATATCGGATTCAATATCGGTTTTTCAATATCGGTTTTTCAATATTTGTTTTTCAATATCGGTTTTTCAATATCGGTTTTTCAATATCAGTTTTTCGATATCAGTTTTTCAATATTTGTTCTCCAATATCGGTTTTTGAATATCGGTTTTTGAATATCGGTTCTAATATCGGTTTCAATATCGGTTTTTCAATATCGGTTTTTCAATATCGGTTTTTCAATATCAGTTTTTCAATATTTGTTTTCAATATCGGTTTTTCAATATCGGTTCTAATATCGGTTTCAATATCAGTTTTTCAATATCGGTTTTTCAATATCGGTTTTTCAATATCGGTTCTAATATCGGTTTCAATATCAGTTTTTCAATATCGGTTTTTCAATATCACTTTTTCAATATCGGTTTTTCAATATCGGTTTTTCAATATCGGTTCTAATATCGGTTTCAATATCAGTATTTCAATATCGGTTTTTCAATATCAGTTTTTCGATATCAGTTTTTCGATATTTGTTTTTCAATATCGGTTTTTCAATATCGGTCCTAATATCGGTTTCAATATCGGTTTTGCAATATAAGTTTTTCAATATCGGTTTTTCAATATCGGTTTTTCGATATCAGTTTTTCGATATCAGTTTTTCAATATTTGTTTTTCAATATCGGTTTTTCAATATCGGTTCTAATATCGGTTTCAATATCAGTTTTTCAATATCGGTTTTTCAATATCGGTTTTTCAATATCGGTTCTAATATCGGTTTCAATATCAGTTTTTCAATATCGGTTTTTCAATATCAGTTTTTCGATATCAGTTTTTCAATATCGGTTTTTCGATATCAGTTTTTCGATATCAGTTTTTCAATATTTGTTTTTCAATATCGGTTTTTCAATATCGGTTCTAATATCGGTTTCAATATCAGTTTTTCAATATCGGTTTTTCAATATCGGTTTTTCGATATCAGTTTTTCGATATCAGTTTTTCAATATTTGTTTTTCAATATCGGTTTTTCAATATCGGTTCTAATATCGGTTTCAATATCAGTTTTTCAATATCGGTTTTTCAATATCGGTTTTTCGATATCAGTTTTTCGATATCAGTTTTTCAATATTTGTTTTTCAATATCGGTTTTTCAATATTTGTTTTTCAATATCGGTTTTTCAATATCGGTTTTTCAATATCAGTTTTTCGATATCAGTTTTTCAATATTTGTTCTCCAATATCGGTTTTTGAATATCGGTTCTAATATCGGTTTCAATATCGGTTTTTCAATATCGGTTTTTCAATATCGGTTTTTCAATATCAGTTTTTCAATATTTGTTTTCAATATCGGTTTTTCAATATCGGTTCTAATATCGGTTTCAATATCAGTTTTTCAATATCGGTTTTTCAATATCGGTTTTTCAATATCGGTTCTAATATCGGTTTCAATATCAGTTTTTCAATATCGGTTTTTCAATATCAGTTTTTCGATATCAGTTTTTCAATATCGGTTTTTCAATATCGGTTCTAATATCGGTTTCAATATCAGTTTTTCAATATCGGTTTTTCAATATCAGTTTTTCGATATCAGTTTTTCAATATTTGTTTTTCAATATCGGTTTTTCAATATCGGTTTTTCAATATCAGTTTTTCGATATCAGTTTTTCAATATTTGTTCTCCAATATCGGTTTTTGAATATCGGTTCAAATATCGGATTCAATATCGGTTTTTCAATATCGGTTTTTCAATATCGGTTTTTCAATATCAGTTTTTCAATATCGGTTTTTCAATATCAGTTTTTCAATATTTGTTCTCCAATATCGGTTTTTCAATATCGGTTCTAATATCGGATTTAATATCGGTTTTTCAATATCGGTTTTTCAATATTTGTTTTTCAATATCGGTTTTTCAATATCGGTTTTTCAATATCAGTTTTTCGATATCAGTTTTTCAATATTTGTTCTCCAATATCGGTTTTTGAATATCGGTTTTTGAATATCGGTTCTAATATCGGTTTCAATATCGGTTTTTCAATATCGGTTTTTCAATATCGGTTTTTCAATATCAGTTTTTCAATATTTGTTTTCAATATCGGTTTTTCAATATCGGTTCTAATATCGGTTTCAATATCAGTTTTTCAATATCGGTTTTTCAATATCGGTTTTTCAATATCGGTTCTAATATCGGTTTCAATATCAGTTTTTCAATATCGGTTTTTCAATATCACTTTTTCAATATCGGTTTTTCAATATCGGTTTTTCAATATCGGTTCTAATATCGGTTTCAATATCAGTATTTCAATATCGGTTTTTCAATATCAGTTTTTCGATATCAGTTTTTCGATATTTGTTTTTCAATATCGGTTTTTCAATATCGGTCCTAATATCGGTTTCAATGTCGGTTTTGCAATATAAGTTTTTCAATATCGGTTTTTCAATATCGGTTTTTCGATATCAGTTTTTCGATATCAGTTTTTCAATATTTGTTTTTCATATCGGTTTTTCAATATCGGTTCTAATATCGGTTTCAATATCAGTTTTTCAATATCGGTTTTTCAATATCGGTTTTTCAATATCGGTTCTAATATCGGTTTCAATATCAGTTTTTCAATATCGGTTTTTCAATATCAGTTTTTCGATATCAGTTTTTCAATATCGGTTTTTCGATATCAGTTTTTCGATATCAGTTTTTCAATATTTGTTTTTCAATATCGGTTTTTCAATATCGGTTCTAATATCGGTTTCAATATCAGTTTTTCAATATCGGTTTTTCAATATCGGTTTTTCGATATCAGTTTTTCGATATCAGTTTTTCAATATTTGTTTTTCAATATCGGTTTTTCAATATCGGTTCTAATATCGGTTTCAATATCAGTTTTTCAATATCGGTTTTTCAATATCGGTTTTTCGATATCAGTTTTTCGATATCAGTTTTTCAATATTTGTTTTTCAATATCGGTTTTTCAATATTTGTTTTTCAATATCGGTTTTTCAATATCGGTTTTTCAATATCAGTTTTTCGATATCAGTTTTTCAATATTTGTTCTCCAATATCGGTTTTTGAATATCGGTTTTTGAATATCGGTTCTAATATCGGTTTCAATATCGGTTTTTCAATATCGGTTTTTCAATATCGGTTTTTCAATATCAGTTTTTCAATATTTGTTTTCAATATCGGTTTTTCAATATCGGTTCTAATATCGGTTTCAATATCAGTTTTTCAATATCGGTTTTTCAATATCGGTTTTTCAATATCGGTTCTAATATCGGTTTCAATATCGGTTTTGCAATATAAGTTTTTCAATATCGGTTTTTCAATATCGGTTTTTCGATATCAGTTTTTCGATATCAGTTTTTCAATATTTGTTTTTCAATATCGGTTTTTCAATATCGGTTCTAATATCGGTTTTTCAATATCAGTTTTTCGATATCAGTTTTTCGATATTTGTTTTTCAATATCGGTTTTTCAATATCGGTCCTAATATCGGTTTCAATATCGGTTTTGCAATATAAGTTTTTCAATATCAGTTTTTCAATATTTGTTTTTCAATATCGGTTTTTCAATATCGGTTCTAATATCGGTTTCAATATCAGTTTTTCAATATCGGTTTTTCAATATCGGTTTTTCGATATCAGTTTTTCGATATCAGTTTTTCAATATTTGTTTTTCAATATCGGTTTTTCAATATCGGTTCTAATATCGGTGTCAATATCGGTTTTTCAATATCGGTTTTTCAATATCAGTTTTTCAATATTTGTTCTCCAATATCGGTTTTTCAATATTTGTTCTCCAATATCGGTTTTCGAATATCGGTTCTAATATCGGATTCAATATCGGTTTTTCAATATCGGTTTTTCAATATCAGTTTTTCGATATCAGTTTTTCAATATTTGTTCTCCAATATCGGTTTTTGAATATCGGTTCTAATATCGGATTCAATATCGGTTTTTCAATATCGGTTTTTCAATATCGGTTTTTCAATATCAGTTTTTCAATATCGGTTTTTCAATATCGGTTCTAATATCGGATTCAATATCGGTTTTTCAATATCGGTTTTTCAATATTTGTTTTTCAATATCGGTTTTTCAATATCGGTTTTTCAATATCAGTTTTTCGATATCAGTTTTTCAATATTTGTTCTCCAATATCGGTTTTTGAATATCGGTTCTAATATCGGTTTCAATATCGGTTTTGCAATATAAGTTTTTCAATATCGGTTTTCAATATCGGTTTTTCAATATCGGTTTTTCAATATCAGTTTTTCAATATCAGTTTTTCAATATTTGTTCTCCAATATCGGTTTTTGAATATCGGTTCTAATATCGGATTCAATATCGGTTTTTCAATATCGGTTTTTCAATATCAGTTTTTCAATATCAGTTTTTCGATATCAGTTTTTCAATATTTGTTCTCCAATATCGGTTTTTGAATATCGGTTCTAATATCGGATTCAATATCGGTTTTTCAATATCGGTTTTTCAATATCGGTTTTTCAATATCAGCTTTTCAATATCGGTTTTTCAATATCAGTTTTTCAATATTTGTTCTCCAATATCGGTTTTTCAATATCGGTTCTAATATCGGATTCAATATCGGTTTTTCAATATCGGTTTTTCAATATCGGTTCTAATATCGGTTTCAATATCAGTTTTTCAATATCGGTTTTTCAATATCAGTTTTTCGATATCAGTTTTTCAATATCGGTTTTTCAATATCGGTTTTTCAATATCAGTTTTTCGTTATCAGTTTTTCAATATTTGTTTTTCAATATCGGTTTTTCAATATCGGTTTCAATATCAGTTTTTCAATATTTGTTCTCCAATATCGGTTTTTGAATATCGGTTCTAATATCGGATGCAATATTTGTTTTTCAATATCGGTTTTTCAATATCGGTTTTTCAATATCAGTTTTTCGATATCAGTTTTTCAATATTTGTTCTCCAATATCGGTTTTTGAATATCGGTTTTGGAATATCGGTTCTAATATCGGTTTCAATATCGGTTTTTCAATATCGGTTTTTCAATATCGGTTTTTCAATATCAGTTTTTCGATATCAGTTTTTCAATATTTGTTTTTCAATATCGGTTTTTCAATATCGGTTCTAATATCGGTTTCAATATCGGTTTTGCAATATAAGTTTTTCAATATCGGTTTTTCAATATCGGTTTTTCGATATCAGTTTTTCGATATCAGTTTTTCAATATTTGTTTTTCAATATCGGTTTTTCAATATCGGTTCTAATATCGGTGTCAATATCGGTTTTTCAATATCGGTTTTTCAATATCAGTTTTTCAATATTTGTTCTCCCATATCGGTTTTTCAATATTTGTTCTGCAATATCGGTTTTCGAATATCGGTTCTAATATCGGATTCAATATCGGTTTTTCAATATCGGTTTTGCAATATAAGTTTTTCAATATCGGTTTTTCAATATCGGTTTTTCGATATCAGTTTTTCGATATCAGTTTTTCAATATTTGTTTTTCAATATCGGTTCTAATATCGGTGTCAATATCGGTTTTTCAATATCAGTTTTTCAATATTTGTTCTCCAATATCGGTTTTTCAATATCGGTTCTAATATCGGATTCAATATCGGTTTTTCAATATCGGTTTTTCAATATTTGTTTTTCAATATCGGTTTTTCAATATCGGTTTTTCAATATCAGTTTTTCGATATCAGTTTTTCAATATTTGTTCTCCAATATCGGTTTTTGAATATCGGTTTTTGAATATCGGTTCTAATATCGGTTTCAATATCGGTTTTTCAATATCGGTTTTTCAATATCGGTTTTTCAATATCAGTTTTTCAATATTTGTTTTCAATATCGGTTTTTCAATATCGGTTCTAATATCGGTTTCAATATCAGTTTTTCAATATCGGTTTTTCAATATCGGTTTTTCAATATCGGTTCTAATATCGGTTTCAATATCAGTTTTTCAATATCGGTTTTTCAATATCACTTTTTCAATATCGGTTTTTCAATATCGGTTTTTCAATATCGGTTCTAATATCGGTTTCAATATCAGTATTTCAATATCGGTTTTTCAATATCAGTTTTTCGATATCAGTTTTTCGATATTTGTTTTTCAATATCGGTTTTTCAATATCGGTCCTAATATCGGTTTCAATATCGGTTTTGCAATATAAGTTTTTCAATATCGGTTTTTCAATATCGGTTTTTCGATATCAGTTTTTCGATATCAGTTTTTCAATATTTGTTTTTCAATATCGGTTTTTCAATATCGGTTCTAATATCGGTTTCAATATCAGTTTTTCAATATCGGTTTTTCAATATCGGTTTTTCAATATCGGTTCTAATATCGGTTTCAATATCAGTTTTTCAATATCGGTTTTTCAATATCAGTTTTTCGATATCAGTTTTTCAATATCGGTTTTTCAATATCGGTTCTAATATCGGTTTCAATATCAGTTTTTCAATATCGGTTTTTCAATATCAGTTTTTCGATATCAGTTTTTCAATATTTGTTTTTCAATATCGGTTTTTCAATATCGGTTCTAATATCGGTTTCAATATCGGTTTTGCAATATAAGTTTTTCAATATCGGTTTTTCAATATCGGTTTTTCGATATCAGTTTTTCGATATCAGTTTTTCAATATTTGTTTTTCAATATCGGTTTTTCAATATCGGTTCTAATATCGGTTTTTCAATATCAGTTTTTCAATATTTGTTCTCCAATATCGGTTTTTCAATATTTGTTCTCCAATATCGGTTTTCGAATATCGGTTCTAATATCGGATTCAATATCGGTTTTTCAATATCGGTTTTTCAATATCAGTTTTTCGATATCAGTTTTTCAATATTTGTTCTCCAATATCGGTTTTTGAATATCGGTTCTAATATCGGATTCAATATCGGTTTTTCAATATCGGTTTTTCAATATCGGTTTTTCAATATCAGTTTTTCAATATCGGTTTTTCAATATCGGTTCTGATATCGGATTCAATATCGGTTTTTCAATATCGGTTTTTCAATATTTGTTTTTCAATATCGGTTTTTCAATATCGGTTTTTCAATATCAGTTTTTCGATATCAGTTTTTCAATATTTGTTCTCCAATATCGGTTTTTGAATATCGGTTTTTCAATATCGGTTCTAATATCGGTTTCAATATCGGTTTTGCAATATAAGTTTTTCAATATCGGTTTTCAATATCGGTTTTTCAATATCGGTTTTTCAATATTTGTTTTTCAATATCGGTTTTTCAATATCGGTTTTTCAATATCAGTTTTTCGATATCAGTTTTTCAATATTTGTTCTCCAATATCGGTTTTTGAATATCGGTTTTTCAATATCGGTTCTAATATCGGTTTCAATATCGGTTTTTCAATATCGGTTTTTCAATATCGGATTTTCAATATCAGTTTTTCAATATCGGTTTTTCAATATCGGTTCTAATATCGGATTCAATATCGGTTTTTCAATATCGGTTTTTCAATATTTGTTTTTCAATATCGGTTTTTCAATATCGGTTTTTCAATATCAGTTTTTCGATATCAGTTTTTCAATATTTGTTCTCCAATATCGGTTTTTGAATATCGGTTTTTCAATATCGGTTCTAATATCGGTTTCAATATCGGTTTTGCAATATAAGTTTTTCAATATCGGTTTTCAATATCGGTTTTTCAATATCGGTTTTTCAATATCAGTTTTTCAATATCAGTTTTTCAATATTTGTTCTCCAATATCGGTTTTTGAATATCGGTTCTAATATCGGATTCAATATCGGTTTTTCAATATCGGTTTTTCAATATCAGTTTTTCAATATCAGTTTTTCGATATCAGTTTTTCAATATTTGTTCTCCAATATCGGTTTTTGAATATCGGTTCTAATATCGGATTCAATATCGGTTTTTCAATATCGGTTTCAATATCGGTTTTTCAATATCGGTTTTTCAATATCGGTTTTTCAATATCAGTTTTTCGATATCAGTTATTCAATATTTGTTTTTCAATATCGGTTCTAATATCGGTTTCAATATCGGTTTTGCAATATAAGTTTTTCAATATCGGTTTTTCAATATCGGTTTTTCGATATCAGTTTTTCGATATCAGTTTTTCAATATTTGTTTTTCAATATCGGTTTTTCAATATCGGTTCTAATATCGGTTTCAATATCGGTTTTGCAATATAAGTTTTTCAATATCGGTTTTTCAATATCGGTTTTTCGATATCAGTTTTTCGATATCAGTTTTTCAATATTTGTTTTTCAATATCGGTTTTTCAATATCGGTTCTAATATCGGTGTCAATATCGGTTTTTCAATATCCGTTTTTCAATATCAGTTTTTCAATATTTGTTCTCCCATATCGGTTTTTCAATATTTGTTCTCCAATATCGGTTTTTCAATATCGGTTCTAATATCGGTTTCAATATCAGTTTTTCAATATCGGTTTTTCAATATCAGTTTTTCGATATCAGTTTTTCAATATCGGTTTTTCAATATCGGTTTTTCAATATCAGTTTTTCGTTATCAGTTTTTCAATATTTGTTTTTCAATATCGGTTTTTCAATATCGGTTTCAATATCAGTTTTTCAATATTTGTTCTCCAATATCGGTTTTTGAATATCGGTTCTAATATCGGGTGCAATATTTGTTTTTCAATATCGGTTTTTCAATATCGGTTTTTCAATATCAGTTTTTCGATATCAGTTTTTCAATATTTGTTCTCCAATATCGGTTTTTGAATATCGGTTTTTGAATATCGGTTTTTGAATATCGGTTCTAATATCGGTTTCAATATTGGTTTTTCAATATCGGTTTTTCAATATCGGTTTTTCAATATCAGTTTTTCGATATCAGTTTTTCAATATTTGTTTTCAATATCGGTTTTTCAATATCGGTTCTAATATCGGTTTCAATATCAGTTTTTCAATATCGGTTTTTCAATATCGGTTTTTCAATATCGGTTCTAATATCGGTTTCAATATCAGTTTTACAATATCGGTTTTTCAATATCACTTTTTCAATATCGGTTTTTCAATATCGGTTTTTCAATATCGGTTCTAATATCGGTTTCAATATCAGTTTTTCAATATCGGTTTTTCAATATCAGTTTTTCGATATCAGTTTTTCGATATTTGTTTTTCAATATCGGTTTTTCAATATCGGTCCTAATATCGGTTTCAATATCGGTTTTGCAATATAAGTTTTTCAATATCGGTTTTTCAATATCGGTTTTTCGATATCAATTTTTCGATATCAGTTTTTCAATATTTGTTTTTCAATATCGGTTTTTCAATATCGGTTCTAATATCGGTCTCAATATCGGTTTTTCAATATCGGTGTCAATATCGGTTTTTCAATATCGGTTTTTCAATATCGGTTTTTCAATATCAGTTTTTCGATATAAGTTTTTCAATATCGGTTTTTCAATATTTGTTTTTCAATATCGGTTTTTCAATATCGGTTCTAATATCGGTTTCAATATCGGTTTTGCAATATAAGTTTTTCAATATCGGTTTTTCAATATCGGTTTTTCAATATCAGTTTTTCGATATCAGTTTTTCAATATTTGTTTTTCAATATCGGTTTTTCAATATCGGTTCTAATATCGGTGTCAATATCGGTTTTTCAATATCGGTTTTTCAATATCGGTTTTTCAATATCAGTTTTTCGATATAAATTTTTCAATATCGGTTTTTCAATATTTGTTTTTCAATATCGGTTTTTCAATATCAGTTTTTCAATATTTGTTCTCCAATATCGGTTTTTGAATATCGGTTCTAATATCGGATTCAATATCGGTTTTTCAATATCGGTTTTTCAATATCAGTTCTTCGATATCAGTTTTTCAATATTTGTTCTCCAATATCGGTTTTTGAATATCGGTTCTAATATCGGATTCAATATCGGTTTTTCAATATCGGTTTTTCAATATCGGTTTTTCAATATCAGTTTTTCAATATTTGTTCTCCAATATCGGTTTTTCAATATCGGTTCTAATATCGGTTTCAATATCGGTTTTGCAATATAAGTTTTTCAATATCGGTTTTTCAATATCGGTTTTTCAATATTTGTTTTTCAATATCGGTTTTTCAATATCGGTTTTTCAATATCGGTTTTTCAATATCAGTTTTTCGATATCAGTTTTTCAATATTTGTTTTTCAATATCGGTTTTTCAATATCGGTTCTAATATCGGTTTCAATATCGGTTTTGCAATATAAGTTTTTCAATATCGGTTTTTCAATATCGGTTTTTCGATATCAGTTTTTCGATATCAGTTTTTCAATATTTGTTTTTCAATATCGGTTTTTCAATATCGGTTCTAATATCGGTGTCAATATCGGTTTTTCAATATCAGTTTTTCAATATTTGTTCTCCAATATCGGTTTTTCAATATCGGTTCTAATATCGGATTCAATATCGGTTTTTCAATATCGGTTTTTCAATATTTGTTTTTCAATATCGGTTTTTCAATATCGGTTTTTCAATATCAGTTTTTCGATATCAGTTTTTCAATATTTGTTCTCCAATATCGGTTTTTGAATATCGGTTTTTGAATATCGGTTATAATATCGGTTTCAATATCGGTTTTTCAATATCGGTTTTTCAATATCGGTTTTTCAATATCAGTTTTTCAATATTTGTTTTCAATATCGGTTTTTCAATATCGGTTCTAATATCGGTTTCAATATCAGTTTTTCAATATCGGTTTTTCAATATCGGTTTTTCAATATCGGTTCTAATATCGGTTTCAATATCAGTTTTTCAATATCGGTTTTTCAATATCACTTTTTCAATATCGGTTTTTCAATATCGGTTTTTCAATATCGGTTCTAATATCGGTTTCAATATCAGTATTTCAATATCGGTTTTTCAATATCAGTTTTTCGATATCAGTTTTTCGATATTTGTTTTTCAATATCGGTTTTTCAATATCGGTCCTAATATCGGTTTCAATATCGGTTTTGCAATATAAGTTTTTCAATATCGGTTTTTCAATATCGGTTTTTCGATATCAGTTTTTCGATATCAGTTTTTCAATATTTGTTTTTCAATATCGGTTTTTCAATATCGGTTCTAATATCGGTTTCAATATCAGTTTTTCAATATCGGTTTTTCAATATCGGTTTTTCAATATCGGTTCTAATATCGGTTTCAATATCAGTTTTTCAATATCGGTTTT
Source organism: Andrena cerasifolii (assembly GCF_050908995.1). Taxonomy (NCBI): domain Eukaryota; kingdom Metazoa; phylum Arthropoda; class Insecta; order Hymenoptera; family Andrenidae; genus Andrena; species Andrena cerasifolii. The sequence goes on along the minus strand of NW_027486597.1, from coordinate 2,262 downwards.
TCAATATCAGTTTTTCGATATCAGTTTTTCAATATCGGTTTTTCAATATCGGTTCTAATATCGGTTTCAATATCAGTTTTTCAATATCGGTTTTTCAATATCAGTTTTTCGATATCAGTTTTTCAATATTTGTTTTTCAATATCGGTTTTTCAATATCGGTTCTAATATCGGTTTCAATATCGGTTTTGCAATATAAGTTTTTCAATATCGGTTTTTCAATATCGGTTTTTCGATATCAGTTTTTCGATATCAGTTTTTCAATATTTGTTTTTCAATATCGGTTTTTCAATATCGGTTCTAATATCGGTGTCAATATCGGTTTTTCAATATCGGTTTTTCAATATCAGTTTTTCAATATTTGTTCTCCAATATCGGTTTTTCAATATTTGTTCTCCAATATCGGTTTTCGAATATCGGTTCTAATATCGGATTCAATATCGGTTTTTCAATATCGGTTTTTCAATATCAGTTTTTCGATATCAGTTTTTCAATATTTGTTCTCCAATATCGGTTTTTGAATATCGGTTCTAATATCGGATTCAATATCGGTTTTTCAATATCGGTTTTTCAATATCGGTTTTTCAATATCAGTTTTTCAATATCGGTTTTTCAATATCGGTTCTGATATCGGATTCAATATCGGTTTTTCAATATCGGTTTTTCAATATTTGTTTTTCAATATCGGTTTTTCAATATCGGTTTTTCAATATCAGTTTTTCGATATCAGTTTTCAATATTTGTTCTCCAATATCGGTTTTTGAATATCGGTTTTTCAATATCGGTTCTAATATCGGTTTCAATATCGGTTTTGCAATATAAGTTTTTCAATATCGGTTTTCAATATCGGTTTTTCAATATCGGTTTTTCAATATCAGTTTTTCAATATCAGTTTTTCAATATTTGTTCTCCAATATCGGTTTTTTGAATATCGGTTCTAATATCGGTTTCAATATCGGTTTTGCAATATAAGTTTTTCAATATCGGTTTTCAATATCGGTTTTTCAATATCGGTTTTTCAATATCAGTTTTTCAATATCAGTTTTTCAATATTTGTTCTCCAATATCGGTTTTTGAATATCGGTTCTAATATCGGATTCAATATCGGTTTTTCAATATCGGTTTTTCAATATCGGTTTTTCAATATCGGTTCTAATATCGGTTTCAATATCAGTTTTTCAATATCGGTTTTTTCAATATCAGTTTTTCGATATCAGTTTTTCAATATCGGTTTTTCAATATCGTTTTTCAATATCAGTTTTTCGTTATCAGTTTTTCAATATTTGTTTTTCAATATCGGTTTTTCAATATCGGTTTCAATATCAGTTTTTCAATATTTGTTCTCCAATATCGGTTTTTGAATATCGGTTCTAATATCGGATGCAATATTTGTTTTTCAATATCGGTTTTTCAATATCGGTTTTTCAATATCAGTTTTTCGATATCAGTTTTTCAATATTTGTTCTCCAATATCGGTTTTTGAATATCGGTTCTAATATCGGTTTCAATATCGGTTTTTCAATATCGGTTTTTCAATATCGGATTTTCAATATCAGTTTTTCGATATCAGTTTTTCAATATTTGTTTTTCAATATCGGTTTTTCAATATCGGTTCTAATATCGGTTTCAATATCGGTTTTGCAATATAAGTTTTTCAATATCGGTTTTTCAATATCGGTTTTTCGATATCAGTTTTTCGATATCAGTTTTTCAATATTTGTTTTTCAATATCGGTTTTTCAATATCGGTTCTAATATCGGTGTCAATATCGGTTTTTCAATATCGGTTTTTCAATATCAGTTTTTCAATATTTGTTCTCCCTTATCGGTTTTTCAATATTTGTTCTCCAATATCGGTTTTTCGAATATCGGTTCTAATATCGGATTCAATATCGGTTTTCAATATCGGTTTTTCAATATCAGTTTTTCGATATCAGTTTTTCAATATTTGTTCTCCAATATCGGTTTTTGAATATCGGTTCTAATATCGGATTCAATATCGGTTTTTCAATATCGGTTTTTCAATATCGGATTTTCAATATCAGTTTTTCAATATCGGTTTTTCAATATCGGTTCTAATATCGGATTCAATATCGGTTTTTCAATATCGGTTTTTCAATATTTGTTTTTCAATATCGGTTTTTCAATATCGGTTTTTCAATATCAGTTTTTCGATATCAGTTTTTCAATATTTGTTCTCCAATATCGGTTTTTGAATATCGGTTTTTCAATATCGGTTCTAATATCGGTTTCAATATCGGTTTG
>NW_027486596.1:0-21503 GCF_050908995.1 Andrena cerasifolii | reverse complement strand
AGGTATACTAAATTTCAGCTTCAAAGGCATCGCCTTAAAGTTGCAAATCAGAGGCGCAGGCCTTTCAAGAGGCGTTCGAAAATTCTGCGTGTCTTCGTTAAACAGTCACTGTCTCGAAATATCTGCGCCACTTCTCGCTCTTTGATTTGCTCTCCGGAGACATTACTTTCTTCCATCTCTTTCGACGGCATGTTCTCCTGTTACAAAGCCCAATTTTGTGTATTCTCGAAATTTTCGCTAGATTTTGGCCAATATATCAGGAGAACATGAAGTGGAAAGAGGTATACTAAATTTCAGCTTCAAAGGCATCGCTTAAAAGTATCAAATCAGAGGCGCAGGCCTTTCAAGAGGCGTTCGAAAATTGTGCGTCTCTTCGCTAAACAGTCACAGTCTCGAAACAGCTGCGCCACTTCTCGCTCTTTCGTTTGCTGTCCGGAGACGTTACATTGTTCCATCTCTTCCGACGGTATGTTCTCCTGTTACAAAGCTCAATTTTGTGTATTCTCGAAATTTTCGCCAGATTTTGGCCAATATATCAGGAGAAAATGAAGTGGAAAGAGGTATACTAAATTTCAGCTTCAAAGGCATCGCCTTAAAGTTGCAAATCAGAGGCGCAGGCCTTTCAAGAGGCTTTCGAAAATTCTGCGTCTTTTCGTGAATCAGTCACTGTCTCGAAACATCTGCGCCACATCTCGCTCTTTGATTTGCTCTCCGGAGACGTTACTTTGTGCCATCTCTTTCGACGACATGTTCTCCTGTTACAAAGCCCAATTTTGTGCATTCTGAAAATTTTCGCTAGATTTTGGCCAATATATCAGGAGAACATGAAGTGGAAAGAGGTATACTAAATTTCAGCTTCAAAGGCATCGCCTTAAACTTGCATTTAAGAGGCGCAGGCCTTTCAAGAGGCGTTCGAAAATTCTGCGTCTCTTTGTTAAACAGTCACTGTCTCGAAACACCTGCGCCACTTCTCGCTCTTTCGTTTGCTGTCCGGAGACGTTACATTGTTCCATCTCTTCCGACGGTATGTTCTCCTGTTACAAAGCTCAATTTTGTGTATTCTCGAAATTTTCGCCAGATTTTGGCCAATATATCAGGAGCAAATGAAGTGGAAAGAGGTATACTAAATTTCAGCTTCAAAGGCATCGCCTTAAAGTTGCAAATCAGAGGCGCAGGCCTTTCAAGAGGCGTTCGAAAATTGTGCGACTCTTCGTTAAACAGTCACTGTCTCGAACATCTGCGCCACATCTCGCTCTTTGATTTGCTCTCCGGAGACGTTACTTTGTGCCATCTCTTTCGACGGCATGTTCTCCTGTTACAAAGCCCAATTTTATGCATTCTGAAAATTTTCGCCAGATTTTGGCCAATATATCAGGAGAACATGAAGTGGAAAACAGGTATACTAAATTTCAGTTTCAAAGGCATCGCTTAAAAGTATCAAATCAGAGGCGCAGGCCTTTCAAGAGGCGTTCGAAAATTGTGCGACTCTTCGCTAAACAGTCACTGTCTCGAAACAGCTGCGCCACTTCTCGCTCTTTCGTTTGCTGTCCGGAGACGTTACATTGTTCCATCTCTTCCGACGGCATGTTCTCCTGTTACAAAGCCCAATTCTGTGGATTCTGAAAATTTTCGCCAGATTTTGGCCTATATATCAGGAGAACATGAAGTCAAAAGAGGTATACTAAATTTCAGCTTCAAAGGCATCGCCTTAAAGTTGCAAATAATAGGCGCAGGCCTTTCAAGAGGCGTTCGAAAATTCTGCGTCTCTTCGTTAATCAGTCACCGTCTCGAAACATCTGCGCCACATCTCGCTCTTTGATTTGCTCTCCGGAGCTGTTACTTTGTGCCATCTCTTTCGACGGCATGTTCTCCTGTTACAAAGCCCAATTCTGTGCATTCTGAAAATTTTCGCCAGATTTTGGCCAATATATCAGGAGAACATGAAGTCAAAAGAGGTAGACTAAATTTCAGGTTCAAAGGCATCGCCTTAAAGTTGCAAATAAGACGCGCAGGCCTTTCAAGAGGCGTTCGAAAATTGTGCGACTCTTCGTTAAACAGTCACTGTCTCGAAACATCTGCGCCACTTCTCGCTCATTGATTTGCCCTCCGGAGACGTTACATTGTGCCATCTCTTTCGACGGCATGTTCTCCTGTTACAAAGCCCAATTCTGTGGATTCTGAAAATTTTCGCAAGATTTTGGCCAATAAATCAGGAGAACATGAAGTGGAAAGAGGTATACTAAATTTCAGCTTCAAAGGCATCGCCTTAAACTTGCAATTAAGAGGCGCAGGCCATTCAGGAGGCGTTCGAAAATTCTGCGTCTCTTCGTGAAACAGTCACTGTCTCGAAACACCTGCGCCACTTCTCGCTCATTGATTTGCCCTCCGGAGACGTTACTTTGTGCCATCTCTTTCGACGGCATGTTCTCCTGTTACAAAGCCCAATTCTGTGCATTCTGAAAATTTTCGCCAGATTTTGGCCAATATATCAGGAGAAAATGAAGTGGAAAGAGGTATACTAAATTTCAGCTTCAAAGGCATCGCCTTAAAGTTGCAAATCAGAGGCGCAGGCCTTTCAAGAGGCTTTCGAAAATTCTGCGTCTTTTCGTGAATCAGTCACTGTCTCGAAACATCTGCGCCACATCTCGCTCTTTGATTTGCTCTCCGGAGACGTTACTTTGTGCCATCTCTTTCGACGACATGTTCTCCTGTTACAAAGCCCAATTTTGTGCATTCTGAAAATTTTCGCTAGATTTTGGCCAATATATCAGGAGAACATGAAGTGGAAAGAGGTATACTAAATTTCCGCTTCAAAGGCATCGCCTTAAACTTGCATTTAAGAGGCGCAGGCCTTTCAAGAGGCGTTCGAAAATTCTGCGTCTCTTTGTTAAACAGTCACTGTCTCGAAACACCTGCGCCACTTCTCGCTCTTTCGTTTGCTGTCCGGAGACGTTACATTGTTCCATCTCTTCCGACGGTATGTTCTCCTGTTACAAAGCTCAATTTTGTGTATTCTCGAAATTTTCGCCAGATTTTGGCCAATATATCAGGAGCAAATGAAGTGGAAAGAGGTATACTAAATTTCAGCTTCAAAGGCATCGCCTTAAAGTTGCAAATCAGAGGCGCAGGCCTTTCAAGAGGCGTTCGAAAATTGTGCGACTCTTCGTTAAACAGTCACTGTCTCGAAACATCTGCGCCACATCTCGCTCTTTGATTTGCTCTCCGGAGACGTTACTTTGTGCCATCTCTTTCGACGGCATGTTCTCCTGTTACAAAGCCCAATTTTATGCATTCTGAAAATTTTCGCCAGATTTTGGCCAATATATCAGGAGAACATGAAGTGGAAACAGGTATACTAAATTTCAGTTTCAAAGGCATCGCTTAAAAGTATCAAATCAGAGGCGCAGGCCTTTCAAGAGGCGTTCGAAAATTGTGCGACTCTTCGCTAAACAGTCACTGTCTCGAAACAGCTGCGCCACTTCTCGCTCTTTCGTTTGCTGTCCGGAGACGTTACATTGTTCCATCTCTTCCGACGGTATGTTCTCCTGTTACAAAGCTCAATTTTGTGTATTCTCGAAATTTTCGCCAGATTTTGGACAATATATCAGGAGAAAATGAAGTGGAAAGAGGTATACTAAATTTCAGCTTCAAAGGCATCGCCTTAAAGTTGCAAATCAGAGGCGCAGGCCTTTCAAGAGGCGTTCGAAAATTCTGCGTGTCTTCGTTAAACAGTCACTGTCTCGAAATATCTGCGCCACTTCTCGCTCTTTGATTTGCTCTCCGGAGACATTACTTTGTTCCATCTCTTTCGACGGCATGTTCTCCTGTTACAAAGCCCAATTTTGTGTATTCTCGAAATTTTCGCTAGATTTTGGCCAATATATCAGGAGAACATGAAGTGGAAAGAGGTATACTAAATTTCAGCTTCAAAGGCATCGCTTAAAAGTATCAAATCAGAGGCGCAGGCCTTTCAAGAGGCGTTCGAAAATTGTGCGTCTCTTCGCTAAACAGTCACAGTCTCGAAACAGCTGCGCCACTTCTCGCTCTTTCGTTTGCTGTCCGGAGACGTTACATTGTTCCATCTCTTCCGACGGTATGTTCTCCTGTTACAAAGCTCAATTTTGTGTATTCTCGAAATTTTCGCCAGATTTTGGCCAATATATCAGGAGAAAATGAAGTGGAAAGAGGTATACTAAATTTCAGCTTCAAAGGCATCGCCTTAAAGTTGCAAATCAGAGGCGCAGGCCTTTCAAGAGGCTTTCGAAAATTCTGCGTCTTTTCGTGAATCAGTCACTGTCTCGAAACATCTGCGCCACATCTCGCTCTTTGATTTGCTCTCCGGAGACGTTACTTTGTGCCATCTCTTTCGACGACATGTTCTCCTGTTACAAAGCCCAATTTTGTGCATTCTGAAAATTTTCGCTAGATTTTGGCCAATATATCAGGAGAACATGAAGTGGAAAGAGGTATACTAAATTTCAGCTTCAAAGGCATCGCCTTAAACTTGCATTTAAGAGGCGCAGGCCTTTCAAGAGGCGTTCGAAAATTCTGCGTCTCTTTGTTAAACAGTCACTGTCTCGAAACACCTGCGCCACTTCTCGCTCTTTCGTTTGCTGTCCGGAGACGTTACATTGTTCCATCTCTTCCGACGGTATGTTCTCCTGTTACAAAGCTCAATTTTGTGTATTCTCGAAATTTTCGCCAGATTTTGGCCAATATATCAGGAGCAAATGAAGTGGAAAGAGGTATACTAAATTTCAGCTTCAAAGGCATCGCCTTAAAGTTGCAAATCAGAGGCGCAGGCCTTTCAAGAGGCGTTCGAAAATTGTGCGACTCTTCGTTAAACAGTCACTGTCTCGAAACATCTGCGCCACATCTCGCTCTTTGATTTGCTCTCCGGAGACGTTACTTTGTGCCATCTCTTTCGACGGCATGTTCTCCTGTTACAAAGCCCAATTTTATGCATTCTGAAAATTTTCGCCAGATTTTGGCCAATATATCAGGAGAACATGAAGTGGAAACAGGTATACTAAATTTCAGTTTCAAAGGCATCGCTTAAAAGTATCAAATCAGAGGCGCAGGCCTTTCAAGAGGCGTTCGAAAATTGTGCGACTCTTCGCTAAACAGTCACTGTCTCGAAACAGCTGCGCCACTTCTCGCTCTTTCGTTTGCTGTCCGGAGACGTTACATTGTTCCATCTCTTCCGACGGTATGTTCTCCTGTTACAAAGCTCAATTTTGTGTATTCTCGAAATTTTCGCCAGATTTTGGACAATATATCAGGAGAAAATGAAGTGCAAAGAGGTATACTAAATTTCAGCTTCAAAGGCATCGCCTTAAAGTTGCAAATCAGAGGCGCAGGCCTTTCAAGAGGCGTTCGAAAATTCTGCGTGTCTTCGTTAAACAGTCACTGTCTCGAAATATCTGCGCCACTTCTCGCTCTTTGATTTGCTCTCCGGAGACATTACTTTGTTCCATCTCTTTCGACGGCATGTTCTCCTGTTACAAAGCCCAATTTTGTGTATTCTCGAAATTTTCGCTAGATTTTGGCCAATATATCAGGAGAACATGAAGTGGAAAGAGGTATACTAAATTTCAGCTTCAAAGGCATCGCTTATAAGTATTAAATCAGAGGCGCAGGCCTTTCAAGAGGCGTTCGAAAATTGTGCGACTCTTCGTTAAACAGTCACTGTTTCGAAACATCTGCGCCACTTCTCGCTCATTGATTTGCCCTCCGGAGACGTTACTTTGTGCCATCTCTTTCGACGGCATGTTCTCCTGTTACAAAGCCCAATTCTGTGGATTCTGAAAATTTTCGCCAGATTTTGGCCTATATATCAGGAGAACATGAAGTCAAAAGAGGTATACTAAATTTCAGCTTCAAAGGCATCGCCTTAAAGTTGCAAATAATAGGCGCAGGCCTTTCAAGAGGCGTTCGAAAATTCTGCGTCTCTTCGTTAATCAGTCACCGTCTCGAAACATCTGCGCCACATCTCGCTCTTTGATTTGCTCTCCGGAGATGTTACTTTGTGCCATCTCTTTCGACGGCATGTTCTCCTGTTACAAAGCCCAATTCTGAGCATTCTGAAAATTTTCGCCAGATTTTGGCCAATATATCAGGAGAACATGAAGTGGAAAGAGGTATACTAAATTTCAGCTTCAAAGGCATCGCCTTAAACTTGCAATTAAGAGGCGCAGGCCATTCAGGAGGCGTTCGAAAATTCTGCGTCTCTTCGTGAAACAGTCACTGTCTCGAAACACCTGCGCCACTTCTCGCTCATTGATTTGCCCTCCGGAGACGTTACTTTGTGCCATCTCTTTCGACGGCATGTTCTCCTGTTACAAAGCCCAATTCTGTGCATTCTGAAAATTTTCGCCAGATTTTGGCCAATATATCAGGAGAACATGAAGTCAAAAGAGGTAGACTAAATTTCAGGTTCAAAGGCATCGCCTTAAGGTTGCAAATAAGACGCGCAGGCCTTTCAAGAGGCGTTCGAAAATTGTGCGACTCTTCGTTAAACAGTCACTGTCTCGAAACATCTGCGCCACATCTCGCTCATTGATTTGCCCTCCGGAGACGTTACATTGTGCCATCTCTTTCGACGGCATGTTCTCCTGTTACAAAGCCCAATTCTGTGGATTCTGAAAATTTTCGCCAGATTTTGGCCAATATATCAGGAGAACATGAAGTGGAAAGAGGTATACTAAATTTCAGCTTCAAAGGCATCGCTTTAAAGTTGCAAATCAGAGGCGCAGGCCTTTCAAGAGGCGTTCGAAAATTCTGCGTGTCTTCGTTAAACAGTCACTGTCTCGAAACATCTGCGCCACTTCTCGCTCTTTGATTTGCTCTCCGGAGACATTACTTTGTTCCATCTCTTTCGACTGCATGTTCTCCTGTTACAAAGCCCAATTTTGTGTATTCTCGAAATTTTCGCAAGATTTTGGCCAATAAATCAGGAGAACATGAAGTCAAAAGAGGTAGACTAAATTTCAGGTTCAGAGGCATCGCCTTAAAGTTGCAAATAAGAGGCGCAGGCCTTTCAAGAGGCGTTCGAAAATTCTGCGTCTCTTCGTGAAACAGTCACTGTCTCGAAACACCTGCGCCACTTCTCGCTCTTTGATTTGCTCTCCGGAGACATTACTTTGTTCCATCTCTTTCGACTGCATGTTCTCCTGTTACAAAGCCCAATTTTGTGTATTCTCGAAATTTTCGCAAGATTTTGGCCAATAAATCAGGAGAACATGAAGTCAAAAGAGGCAGACTAAATTTCAGGTCCAAAGGCATCGCTTAAAAGTATCAAATCAGAGGCGCAGGCCTTTCAAGAGGCGTTCGAAAATTGTGCGTCTCTTCGCTAAACAGTCACTGTCTCGAAACATCTGCGCCACTTCTCGCTCTTTCGTTTGCTGTCCGGAGACGTTACATTGTTCCATCTCTTCCGACGGTATGTTCTCCTGTTACAAAGCTCAATTTTGTGTATTCTCGAAATTTTCGCCAGATTTTGGCCAATATATCAGGAGAAAATGAAGTGGAAAGAGGTATACTAAATTTCAGCTTCAAAGGCATCGCCTTAAAGTTGCAAATCAGAGGCGCAGGCCTTTCAAGAGGCTTTCGAAACTTCTGCGTCTTTTCGTGAATCAGTCACTGTCTCGAAACATCTGCGCCACTTCTCGCTCATTGATTTGCCCTCCGGAGACGTTACTTTGTGCCATCTCTTTCGACGGCATGTTGTCCTGTTACAAAGCCCAATTCTGTGCATTCTGAAAATTTTCGCCAGATTTTGGCCAATATATCAGGAGAACATGAAGTCAAAAGAGGTAGACTAAATTTCAGGTCCAAAGGCATCGCTTAAAAGTATCAAATCAGAGGCGCAGGCCTTTCAAGAGGCGTTCGAAAATTGTGCGTCTCTTCGCTAAACAGTCACTGTCTCGAAACAGCTGCGCCACTTCTCGCTCTTTCGTTTGCTGTCCGGAGACGTTACATTGTTCCATCTCTTCCGACGGTATGTTCTCCTGTTACAAAGCTCAATTTTGTGTATTCTCGAAATTTTCGCCAGATTTTGGCCAATATATCAGGAGAAAATGAAGTGGAAAGAGGTATACTAAATTTCAGCTTCAAAGGCATCGCCTTAAAGTTGCAAATCAGAGGCGCAGGCCTTTCAAGAGGCTTTCGAAAATTCTGCGTCTTTTCGTGAATCAGTCACTGTCTCGAAACATCTGCGCCACATCTCGCTCTTTGATTTGCTCTCCGGAGACGTTACTTTGTGCCATCTCTTTCGACGACATGTTCTCCTGTTACAAAGCCCAATTTTGTGCATTCTGAAAATTTTCGCTAGATTTTGGCCAATATATCAGGAGAACATGAAGTGGAAAGAGGTATACTAAATTTCAGCTTCAAAGGCATCGCCTTAAACTTGCAATTAAGAGGCGCAGGCCATTCAGGAGGCGTTCGAAAATTCTGCGTCTCTTCGTGAAACAGTCACTGTCTCGAAACACCTGCGCCACTTCTCGCTCTTTGATTTGCTCTCCGGAGACATTACTTTGTTCCATCTCTTTCGACTGCATGTTCTCCTGTTACAAAGCCCAATTTTGTGTATTCTCGAAATTTTCGCAAGATTTTGGCCAATAAATCAGGAGAACATGAAGTCAAAAGAGGTATACTAAATTTCAGCTTCAAAGGCATCGCTTAAATGTATCAAATCAGAGGCGCAGGCATTTCAAGAGGCGTTCGAAAATTGTGCGACTCTTCGCTAAACAGTCACGGTCTCGAAACATCTGCGCCACTTCTCGCTCATTGATTTGCCCTCCGGAGACGTTACTTTGTGCCATCTCTTTCGACGGCATGTTCTCCTGTTACAAAGCCCAATTCTGTGGATTCTGAAAATTTTCGCCAGATTTTGGCCAATATATCAGGGGAACATGAAGTGGAAAGAGGTATACTAAATTTCAGCTTCAAAGGCATCGCCTTAAAGTTGCAAATCAGAGGCGCAGGCCTTTCAAGAGGCGTTGGAAAATTCTGCGTGTCTTCGTTAAACAGTCACTGTCTCGAAACATCTGCGCCACTTCTCGCTCTTTGATTTGCTCTCCGGAGACATTACTTTGTTCCATCTCTTTCGACTGCATGTTCTCCTGTTACAAAGCCCAATTTTGTGTATTCTCGAAATTTTCGCAAGATTTTGGCCAATAAATCAGGAGAACATGAAGTCAAAAGAGGTAGACTAAATTTCAGGTTCAAAGGCATCGCCTTAAAGTTGCAAATAAGAGGCGCAGGCCTTTCAAGAGGGGTTCGAAAATTCTGCGTCTCTTCGTTAAACAGTCACTGTCTCGAAATATCTGCGCCACTTCTCGCTCTTTGATTTGCTCTCCGGAGACGCTACTTTGTGCCATCTCTTTCGACGGCATGTTCTCCTGTTACAAAGCCCAATTTTGTGCATTCTGAAAATTTTCGTTAGATTTTGGCCAATATATCAGGAGAACATGAAGTGGAAAGAGGTATACTAAATTTCAGCTTCAAAGGCATTGCCTTAAACTTGCATTTAAGAGGCGCAGGCCTTTCAAGAGGCGTTCGAAAATTCTGCGTCTTTTCGTGAATCAGTCACTGTCTCGAAATATCTGCGCCACTTCTCGCTCTTTGATTTGCTCTCCGGAGACATTACTTTGTTCCTTCTCTTTCGACGGCATGTTCTCCTGTTACAAAGCCCAATTTTGTGTATTCTCGAAATTTTCGCCAAATTTTGGCCAATAAATCAGGAGAAAATGAAGTGGAAAGAGGTATACTAAATTTCAGCTTCAAAGGCATCCTTAAAGTTGCAAATAAGAGGCGCAGGCCTTTCAAGAGGCGTTCGAAAATTCTGCGTCTCTTCGTTAATCAGTCACTGTCTCGAAACATCTGCGCCACATCTCGCTCTTTGATTTGCTCTCCGGATACGTTACTTTGTGCCATCTCTTTGGACGGCATGTTCTCCTGTTACAAAGCCCAATTTTGTGCATTCTGAAAATTTTCGCTAGATTTTGGCCAATATATTAGGAGAACATGAAGTGGAAAGAGGTATACTAAATTTCAGCTTCAAAGGCATCGCTTAAAAGTATTAAATCAGAGGCGCAGGCCTTTCAAGAGGCGTTCGAAAATTGTGCGACTCTTCGTTAAACAGTCACTGTCTCGAAACATCTGCGCCACTTCTCGCTCATTGATTTGCCCTCCGGAGACGTTACATTGTGCCATCTCTTTCGACGGCATGTTCTCCTGTTACAAAGCCCAATTCTGTGGATTCTGAAAATTTTCGCCAGATTTTGGCCAATATATCAGGAGAACATGAAGTGGAAAGAGGTATACTAAATTTCAGCTTCAAAGGCATCGCCTTAAAGTTGCAAATCAGAGGCGCAGGCCTTTCAAGAGGCGTTCGAAAATTCTGCGTGTCTTCGTTAAACAGTCACTGTCTCGAAACATCTGCGCCACTTCTCGCTCTTTGATTTGCTCTCCGGAGACATTACTTTGTTCCATCTCTTTCGACTGCATGTTCTCCTGTTACAAAGCCCAATTTTGTGTATTCTCGAAATTTTCGCAAGATTTTGGCCAATAAATCAGGAGAACATGAAGTCAAAAGAGGTAGACTAAATTTCAGGTCCAAAGGCATCGCTTAAAAGTATCAAATCAGAGGCGCAGGCCTTTCAAGAGGCGTTCGAAAATTGTGCGTCTCTTCGCTAAACAGTCACTGTCTCGAAACATCTGCGCCACTTCTCGCTCTTTCGTTTGCTGTCCGGGGACGTTACATTGTTCCATCTCTTCCGACGGTATGTTCTCCTGTTACAAAGCTCAATTTTGTGTATTCTCGAAATTTTCGCCAGATTTTGGCCAATATATCAGGAGAAAATGAAGTGGAAAGAGGTATACTAAATTTCAGCTTCAAAGGCATCGCCTTAAAGTTGCAAATCAGAGGCGCAGGCCTTTCAAGAGGCTTTCGAAAATTCTGCGTCTTTTCGTGAATCAGTCACTGTCTCGAAACATCTGCGCCACTTCTCGCTCATTGATTTGCCCTCCGGAGACGTTACTTTGTGCCATCTCTTTCGACGGCATGTTGTCCTGTTACAAAGCCCAATTCTGTGCATTCTGAAAATTTTCGCCAGATTTTGGCCAATATATCAGGAGAACATGAAGTCAAAAGAGGTAGACTAAATTTCAGGTCCAAAGGCATCGCTTAAAAGTATCAAATCAGAGGCGCAGGCCTTTCAAGAGGCGTTCGAAAATTGTGCGTCTCTTCGCTAAACAGTCACTGTCTCGAAACAGCTGCGCCACTTCTCGCTCTTTCGTTTGCTGTCCGGAGACGTTACATTGTTCCATCTCTTCCGACGGTATGTTGTCCTGTTACAAAGCTCAATTTTGTGTATTCTCGAAATTTTCGCCAGATTTTGGCCAATATATCAGGAGAAAATGAAGTGGAAAGAGGTATACTAAATTTCTGCTTTAAAGGCATTGCCTTAAAGTTGCAAATAAGAGGCGCAGGCCTTTCAAGAGGCGTTCGAAAATTCTGCGTGTCTTCGTAAAACTGTCACTGTCTCGAAACATCTGCGCCACTTCTCGCTCTTTGATTTGCTCTCCGGAGACGTTACTTTGTTCCATCTCTTTCGACGGCATGTTCTCCTATTACAAAGCCCAATTTTGTGCATTCTGAAAATTTTCGCCAGATTTTGGCCAATATATCAGGAGAACATGAAGTCGAAAGAGGTATACTAAATTTCAGCTTCAAAAGCATCGCCTTAAAGTTGCAAATAAGAGGCGCAGGACTTGCAAGAGGCGTTCGAAAATTCTGCGTCTCTTCGTTAAACAATCACAGTCTCGAAACATCTGCGCCTCTTCTCGCTCTTTGATTTGCTCTCCGGAGACGTTACTTTGTGCCATCTCTTTCGACGGCATGTTCTCCTGTTGCAAAGCCCAATTTTGTGCATTCTGAAAATTTTCGCCAGAATTTGGCCAATATATCAGGAGAACATGAAGTGGAAAGAGGTATACTAAATTTCAGCTTTAAAGGCATCGCCTTAAAGTTGCAAATAAGAGGCGCAGGCCTTTCAAGAGGCGTTCGAAAATTCTGCGTCTCTTCGTTAAACAGTCACTGTCTCGAAACACCTGCGCCACTTCTCGCTTTTTGATTTGCTCTCCAGAGAAGTTACTTTGTTCCATCTCTTTCGACGGCATGTTCTCCTGTTACAAAGCCCAATTTTGTGCATTCTGAAAATTTTCACCAGATTTTGGCCAATATATCAGGAGAAAATGAAGTGGAAACAGGTATACTAAATTTCAGCTTCAAAGGGATCGCCTTAAAGTTGCAAATAAGACGCGCAGGTCTTTCAAGAGGCGTTCGAAAATTCTGCGTGTCTTCGTTAAACAGTCACTGTCTCGAAACATCTGCGCCACTTCTCGCTTTTTGATTTGCTCTCCGGAGACGTTACTTTGTTCCATCTCTTTCGACGGCATGTTCTCCTATTACAAAGCCCAATTTTGTGCATTCTGAAAATTTTTGCCATATTTTGGCCAATATATCAGGAGACGATGAAGTGGAAAGAGGTATACTAAATTTCAGCTTCAAAGGGATCGCCTTAAAGTTGTAAATAAGAGGCGCAGGCCTTGCAAGAGGCGTTCGAAAATTCTGCGTCTCTTCGTTAAACAATCACTGTCTCGAAACATCTGCGCCTCTTCTCGCTCTTTGATTTGCTCTCCGGAGACGTTACTTGGTGCCATCTCTTTCGACGGCATGTTCTCCTGCTACAAAGCCCAATTTTGTGCATTCTGAAAATTTTCGCCAGATTTTGGCCAATATATCAGGAGAACATGAAGTGGAAAGAGGTATACTAAATTTCAGCTTCAAAGGCATCGCCTTAAAGTTGCAAATAAGAGGCGCAGGTCTTTCAAGAGGCGTTCGAAAATTCTGCGTCTCTTCGTTAAACAGTCACTGTCTCGAAACACCTGCGCCACTTCTCGCTCTTTCGTTTGCTGTCCGGAGACGTTACTTTGTGCCATCTCTTTCGACGGCATGTTCTCCTGTTACAAAGCACAATTTTGTGCATTCTGAAAATTTTCGCCAGATTTTGGCCATTATATCAGGAGAACACGAAGTGGAAAGAGGTATACTAAATTTCAGCTTCAAAGGCATCGCCTTAATGTTGCAAATAAGAGGCGCAGGCATTTCAAGAGGCGTTCGAAAATTCTGCGTCTCGTTGTTAAACAATCACTGTCTCGAAACACCTGCGCCACTTCTCGCTTTTTGATTTGCTCTCCAGAGACGTTACTTTGTTCCATCCCTTTCAACGGCATGTTGTCCTGTTACAAAGCTCAATTTTGTGTATTCTCGAAATTTTCGCCAGATTTTGGCCAATATATCAGGAGAAAATGAAGTGGAAAGAGGTATACTAAATTTCAGCTTCAAAGGGATCGCCTTAAAGTTGCAAATAAGAGGCGCAGGTCTTTCAAGAGGCGTTCGAAAATTCTGCGTGTCTTCTTTAAACAGTCACTGTCTCGAAATATCTGCCCCACTTCTCGCTCTTTGATTTGCTCTCCGCAGACGTTACTTTGTTCCATCTCTTTCGACGGCATGTTCTCCTATTACAAAGCCCAATTTTGTGCATTCTGAAAATTTTCGCCAGATTTTGGCCAATAGATCAGGAGAACATGAAGTGGAAAGAGGTATACTAAATTTCAGCTTCAAAGGCATCGCCTTAAAGTTGCAAATAAGAGGCGCAGGCCTTTCAAGAGGCGTTCGAAAATTCTGCGTGTCTTCGTTAAACAGTCACTGTCTCGAAATATCTGCGCCACTTCTCGCTCTTTGATTTGCTCTCCGGAGACGTTACTTTGTTCCATCTCTTTCGACGGCATGTTCTCCTGTTACAAAGCCCAATTTTGTGCATTCTGAAAATTTTCGCCAGATATTGGCCAATATATCAGGTGAACATGAAGTGGAAAGAGGTATACTAAATTTCAGCTTCAAAGGTATCGCCTTAAAGTTGCAAATAAGAGGCGCAGGCCTTTCAAGAGGCGTTCGAAAATTCTGCGTCTCGTTGTTAAACAATCACTGTCTCGAAACACCTGCTCCACTTCTCGCTCTTTGATTTGCTCTCCAGAGACGTTACTTTGTTCCATCTCTTTCAACGGCATGTTGTCCTGTTACAAAGCTCAATTTTGTGTATTCTCGAAATTTTCGCCAGATTTTGGCCAATATATCAGGAGAAAATGAAGTGGAAACAGGTATACTAAATTTCAGCTTCAAAGGGATCGCCTTAAAGTTGCAAATAAGACGCGCAGGTCTTTCAAGAGGCGTTCGAAAGTTCTGCGTCTCTTCGTTAAACAGTCACTGTCTCGAAACACCTGCGCCACTTCTCGCTTTTTGATTTGCTCTCCAGAGACGTTACTTTGTTCCATCTCTTTCGACGGCATGTTCTCCTATTACAAAGCCCAATTTTGTGCATTCTGAAAATTTTCGCCAGATTTTGGCCAATATATCAGGAGAACATGAAGTCGAAAGAGGTATACTAAATTTCAGCTTCAAAGGCATCGCCTTAAAGTTGCAAATAAGAGGCGCAGGCCTTTCAAGAGGCGTTCGAAAATTCTGCGTCTCGTTGTTAAACAATCACTGTCTCGAAACACCTGCGCCACTTCTCGCTCTTTGATTTGCTCTCCAGAGACGTTACTTTGTTCCATCTCTTTCAACGGCATGTTGTCCTGTTACAAAGCTCAATTTTGTGTATTCTCGAAATTTTCGCCAGATTTTGGCCAATATATCAGGAGAAAATGAAGTGGAAAGAGGTATACTAAATTTCAGCTTCAAAGGGATCGCCTTAAAGTTGCAAATAAGAGGCGCAGGTCTTTCAAGAGGCGTTCGAAAATTCTGCCTGTCTTCGTTAAACAGTCACTGTCTCGAAATATCTGCGCCACTTCTCGCTCTTTGATTTGCTCTCCGGAGACGTTACTTTGTTCCATCTCTTTCGACGGCATGTTCTCCTGTTACAAAGCACAATTTTGTGCATTCTGAAAATTTTCGCCAGATTTTGGCCAATATATCAGGAAAAAATGAAGTGGAAAGAGGTATACTAAATTTCAGCTTCAAAGGGATCGCCTTAAAGTTGCAAATAAGAGGCGCAGGTCTTTCAAGAGGCGTTCGAAAATTCTGCGTGTCTTCTTTAAACAGTCACTGTCTCGAAATATCTGCCCCACTTCTCGCTCTTTGATTTGCTCTCCGGAGACGTTACATTGTTCCATCTCTTTCGACGGCATGTTCTCCTATTACAAAGCCCAATTTTGTGCATTCTGAAAATTTTCGCCAGATTTTGGCCAATATATCAGGAGAACATGAAGTGGAAAGAGGTATACTATATTTCAGCTTCAAAGGCATCGCCTTAAAGTTGCAAATAAGAGGCGCAGGCCTTTCAATAGGCGTTCGAAAATTCTGCGTGTCTTCGTTAAACAGTCACTGTCTCGAAATATCTGCGCCACTTCTCGCTCTTTGATTTGCTCTCCGGAGACGTTACTTTGTTCCATCTCTTTCGACGGCATGTTCTCCTGTTACAAAGCCCAATTTTGTGCATTCTGAAAATTTTCGCCAGATTTTGGCCATTATATCAGGAGAACACGAAGTGGAAAGAGGTATACTAAATTTCAGCTTCAAAGGCATCGCCTTAATGTTGCAAATAAGAGGCGCAGGCATTTCAAGAGGCGTTCGAAAATTCTGCGTCTCGTTGTTAAACAATCACTGTCTCGAAACATCTGCGCCACTTCTCGCTCTTTGATTTGCTCTCCGGAGACGTTACTTTGTTCCATCTCTTTCGACGGCATGTTCTCCTATTACAAAGCCCAATTTTGTGCATTCTGAAAATTTTCGCCAGATTTTGGCCAATATATCAGGAGAACATGAAGTCGAAAGAGGTATACTAAATTTCAGCTTCAAAAGCATCGCCTTAAAGTTGCAAATAAGAGGCGCAGGACTTGCAAGAGGCGTTCGAAAATTCTGCGTCTCTTCGTTAAACAATCACAGTCTCGAAACATCTGCGCCTCTTCTCGCTCTTTGATTTGCTCTCCGGAGACGTTACTTTGTGCCATCTCTTTCGACGGCATGTTCTCCTGTTGCAAAGCCCAATTTTGTGCATTCTGAAAATTTTCGCCAGAATTTGGCCAATATATCAGGAGAACATGAAGTGGAAAGAGGTATACTAAATTTCAGCTTTAAAGGCATCGCCTTAAAGTTGCAAATAAGAGGCGCAGGCCTTTCAAGAGGCGTTCGAAAATTCTGCGTCTCTTCGTTAAACAGTCACTGTCTCGAAACACCTGCGCCACTTCTCGCTTTTTGATTTGCTCTCCAGAGAAGTTACTTTGTTCCATCTCTTTCGACGGCATGTTCTCCTGTTACAAAGCCCAATTTTGTGCATTCTGAAAATTTTCACCAGATTTTGGCCAATATATCAGGAGAAAATGAAGTGGAAACAGGTATACTAAATTTCAGCTTCAAAGGGATCGCCTTAAAGTTGCAAATAAGACGCGCAGGTCTTTCAAGAGGCGTTCGAAAATTCTGCGTGTCTTCGTTAAACAGTCACTGTCTCGAAACATCTGCGCCACTTCTCGCTTTTTGATTTGCTCTCCGGAGACGTTACTTTGTTCCATCTCTTTCGACGGCATGTTCTCCTATTACAAAGCCCAATTTTGTGCATTCTGAAAATTTTTGCCATATTTTGGCCAATATATCAGGAGACGATGAAGTGGAAAGAGGTATACTAAATTTCAGCTTCAAAGGGATCGCCTTAAAGTTGTAAATAAGAGGCGCAGGCCTTGCAAGAGGCGTTCGAAAATTCTGCGTCTCTTCGTTAAACAATCACTGTCTCGAAACATCTGCGCCTCTTCTCGCTCTTTGATTTGCTCTCCGGAGACGTTACTTGGTGCCATCTCTTTCGACGGCATGTTCTCCTGCTACAAAGCCCAATTTTGTGCATTCTGAAAATTTTCGCCAGATTTTGGCCAATATATCAGGAGAACATGAAGTGGAAAGAGGTATACTAAATTTCAGCTTCAAAGGCATCGCCTTAAAGTTGCAAATAAGAGGCGCAGGTCTTTGAAGAGGCGTTCGAAAATTCTGCGTCTCTTCGTTAAACAGTCACTGTCTCGAAACACCTGCGCCACTTCTCGCTCTTTCGTTTGCTGTCCGGAGACGTTACTTTGTGCCATCTCTTTCGACGGCATGTTCTCCTGTTACAAAGCACAATTTTGTGCATTCTGAAAATTTTCGCCAGATTTTGGCCATTATATCAGGAGAACACGAAGTGGAAAGAGGTATACTAAATTTCAGCTTCAAAGGCATCGCCTTAATGTTGCAAATAAGAGGCGCAGGCATTTCAAGAGGCGTTCGAAAATTCTGCGTCTCGTTGTTAAACAATCACTGTCTCGAAACACCTGCGCCACTTCTCGCTTTTTGATTTGCTCTCCAGAGACGTTACTTTGTTCCATCCCTTTCAACGGCATGTTGTCCTGTTACAAAGCTCAATTTTGTGTATTCTCGAAATTTTCGCCAGATTTTGGCCAATATATCAGGAGAAAATGAAGTGGAAAGAGGTATACTAAATTTCAGCTTCAAAGGGATCGCCTTAAAGTTGCAAATAAGAGGCGCAGGTCTTTCAAGAGGCGTTCGAAAATTCTGCGTGTCTTCTTTAAACAGTCACTGTCTCGAAATATCTGCCCCACTTCTCGCTCTTTGATTTGCTCTCCGGAGACGTTACTTTGTTCCATCTCTTTCGTCGGCATGTTCTCCTATTACAAAGCCCAATTTTGTGCATTCTGAAAATTTTCGCCAGATTTTGGCCAATAGATCAGGAGAAAATGAAGTGGAAAGAGGTATACTAAATTTCAGCTTCAAAGGCATCGCCTTAAAGTTGCAAATAAGAGGCGCAGGCCTTTCAAGAGGCGTTCGAAAATTCTGCGTGTCTTCGTTAAACAGTCACTGTCTCGAAATATCTGCGCCACTTCTCGCTCTTTGATTTGCTCTCCGGAGACGTTACTTTGTTCCATCTCTTTCGACGGCATGTTCTCCTGTTACAAAGCCCAATTTTGTGCATTCTGAAAATTTTCGCCAGATATTGGCCAATATATCAGGTGAACATGAAGTGGAAAGAGGTATACTAAATTTCAGCTTCAAAGGTATCGCCTTAAAGTTGCAAATAAGAGGCGCAGGCCTTTCAAGAGGCGTTCGAAAATTCTGCGTCTCGTTGTTAAACAATCACTGTCTCGAAACACCTGCTCCACTTCTCGCTCTTTGATTTGCTCTCCAGAGACGTTACTTTGTTCCATCTCTTTCAACGGCATGTTGTCCTGTTACAAAGCTCAATTTTGTGTATTCTCGAAATTTTCGCCAGATTTTGGCCAATATATCAGGAGAAAATGAAGTGGAAACAGGTATACTAAATTTCAGCTTCAAAGGGATCGCCTTAAAGTTGCAAATAAGACGCGCAGGTCTTTCAAGAGGCGTTCGAAAGTTCTGCGTCTCTTCGTTAAACAGTCACTGTCTCGAAACACCTGCGCCACTTCTCGCTTTTTGATTTGCTCTCCAGAGACGTTACTTTGTTCCATCTCTTTCGACGGCATGTTCTCCTATTACAAAGCCCAATTTTGTGCATTCTGAAAATTTTCGCCAGATTTTGGCCAATATATCAGGAGAACATGAAGTCGAAAGAGGTATACTAAATTTCAGCTTCAAAGGCATCGCCTTAAAGTTGCAAATAAGAGGCGCAGGCCTTTCAAGAGGCGTTCGAAAATTCTGCGTCTCGTTGTTAAACAATCACTGTCTCGAAACACCTGCGCCACTTCTCGCTCTTTGATTTGCTCTCCAGAGACGTTACTTTGTTCCATCTCTTTCAACGGCATGTTGTCCTGTTACAAAGCTCAATTTTGTGTATTCTCGAAATTTTCGCCAGATTTTGGCCAATATATCAGGAGAAAATGAAGTGGAAAGAGGTATACTAAATTTCAGCTTCAAAGGGATCGCCTTAAAGTTGCAAATAAGAGGCGCAGGTCTTTCAAGAGGCGTTCGAAAATTCTGCCTGTCTTCGTTAAACAGTCACTGTCTCGAAATATCTGCGCCACTTCTCGCTCTTTGATTTGCTCTCCGGAGACGTTACTTTGTTCCATCTCTTTCGACGGCATGTTCTCCTGTTACAAAGCACAATTTTGTGCATTCTGAAAATTTTCGCCAGATTTTGGCCAATATATCAGGAAAAAATGAAGTGGAAAGAGGTATACTAAATTTCAGCTTCAAAGGGATCGCCTTAAAGTTGCAAATAAGAGGCGCAGGTCTTTCAAGAGGCGTTCGAAAATTCTGCGTGTCTTCTTTAAACAGTCACTGTCTCGAAATATCTGCCCCACTTCTCGCTCTTTGATTTGCTCTCCGGAGACGTTACATTGTTCCATCTCTTTCGACGGCATGTTCTCCTATTACAAAGCCCAATTTTGTGCATTCTGAAAATTTTCGCCAGATTTTGGCCAATATATCAGGAGAACATGAAGTGGAAAGAGGTATACTATATTTCAGCTTCAAAGGCATCGCCTTAAAGTTGCAAATAAGAGGCGCAGGCCTTTCAATAGGCGTTCGAAAATTCTGCGTGTCTTCGTTAAACAGTCACTGTCTCGAAATATCTGCGCCACTTCTCGCTCTTTGATTTGCTCTCCGGAGACGTTACTTTGTTCCATCTCTTTCGACGGCATGTTCTCCTGTTACAAAGCCCAATTTTGTGCATTCTGAAAATTTTCGCCAGATTTTGGCCATTATATCAGGAGAACACGAAGTGGAAAGAGGTATACTAAATTTCAGCTTCAAAGGCATCGCCTTAATGTTGCAAATAAGAGGCGCAGGCATTTCAAGAGGCGTTCGAAAATTCTGCGTCTCGTTGTTAAACAATCACTGTCTCGAAACATCTGCGCCACTTCTCGCTCTTTGATTTGCTCTCCGGAGACGTTACTTTGTTCCATCTCTTTCGACGGCATGTTCTCCTATTACAAAGCCCAATTTTGTGCATTCTGAAAATTTTCGCCAGATTTTGGCCAATATATCAGGAGAACATGAAGTCGAAAGAGGTATACTAAATTTCAGCTTCAAAAGCATCGCCTTAAAGTTGCAAATAAGAGGCGCAGGACTTGCAAGAGGCGTTCGAAAATTCTGCGTCTCTTCGTTAAACAATCACAGTCTCGAAACATCTGCGCCTCTTCTCGCTCTTTGATTTGCTCTCCGGAGACGTTACTTTGTGCCATCTCTTTCGACGGCATGTTCTCCTGTTGCAAAGCCCAATTTTGTGCATTCTGAAAATTTTCGCCAGAATTTGGCCAATATATCAGGAGAACATGAAGTGGAAAGAGGTATACTAAATTTCAGCTTTAAAGGCATCGCCTTAAAGTTGCAAATAAGAGGCGCAGGCCTTTCAAGAGGCGTTCGAAAATTCTGCGTCTCTTCGTTAAACAGTCACTGTCTCGAAACACCTGCGCCACTTCTCGCTTTTTGATTTGCTCTCCAGAGAAGTTACTTTGTTCCATCTCTTTCGACGGCATGTTCTCCTGTTACAAAGCCCAATTTTGTGCATTCTGAAAATTTTCACCAGATTTTGGCCAATATATCAGGAGAAAATGAAGTGGAAACAGGTATACTAAATTTCAGCTTCAAAGGGATCGCCTTAAAGTTGCAAATAAGACGCGCAGGTCTTTCAAGAGGCGTTCGAAAATTCTGCGTGTCTTCGTTAAACAGTCACTGTCTCGAAACATCTGCGCCACTTCTCGCTTTTTGATTTGCTCTCCGGAGACGTTACTTTGTTCCATCTCTTTCGACGGCATGTTCTCCTATTACAAAGCCCAATTTTGTGCATTCTGAAAATTTTTGCCATATTTTGGCCAATATATCAGGAGACGATGAAGTGGAAAGAGGTATACTAAATTTCAGCTTCAAAGGGATCGCCTTAAAGTTGTAAATAAGAGGCGCAGGCCTTGCAAGAGGCGTTCGAAAATTCTGCGTCTCTTCGTTAAACAATCACTGTCTCGAAACATCTGCGCCTCTTCTCGCTCTTTGATTTGCTCTCCGGAGACGTTACTTGGTGCCATCTCTTTCGACGGCATGTTCTCCTGCTACAAAGCCCAATTTTGTGCATTCTGAAAATTTTCGCCAGATTTTGGCCAATATATCAGGAGAACATGAAGTGGAAAGAGGTATACTAAATTTCAGCTTCAAAGGCATCGCCTTAAAGTTGCAAATAAGAGGCGCAGGTCTTTGAAGAGGCGTTCGAAAATTCTGCGTCTCTTCGTTAAACAGTCACTGTCTCGAAACACCTGCGCCACTTCTCGCTCTTTCGTTTGCTGTCCGGAGACGTTACTTTGTGCCATCTCTTTCGACGGCATGTTCTCCTGTTACAAAGCACAATTTTGTGCATTCTGAAAATTTTCGCCAGATTTTGGCCATTATATCAGGAGAACACGAAGTGGAAAGAGGTATACTAAATTTCAGCTTC
>NW_027486595.1:0-21521 GCF_050908995.1 Andrena cerasifolii | reverse complement strand
TATTTACCTATTTCTTTCTCTCATTTATTTACCTACTTTTTCTCTGTTTAGTTACCTATTTTTTCCTCTAATTTATTTACCTATTTTTTTATTTACCTTGTTTCCTTGATTTATTTAGCTATTTTTCTCTATTGATACACCTATTTTTCTCTAATTCATTTACCTATTTTTCTCTATTTATTCACCTATTTTCTCTATTTATTTATCTATTTTTTCTCTAATATATTTACCTATTTTTTCTCTAGTTTATTTACCTATTTTTATCTATTTATTTACCTATTTTTCTCTATTTATTCACCTTTTTTTCTCTATTTATTTATCTATTTTTTTCTCTAATTTATTTACCTATTTTTTCTCTAGTTTATTTACTTATTTTTGTCTATTTATTTGCCAATTTTTTTCTCTATTTTACTTACCTATTTGTTTTATCTATTTATTCACCTACTTTTTCTCTATTTATTTATCTATTTTTTCTCTAGTTATTTACCTATTTCTTTCTCTCATTTATTTACCTATTTTTTCTCTGTTTAGATACCTATTTTTCCTTTAATTTATTTACCTATTTTTTATTTACCTTTTTTTCTTTGATTTATTTAGCTATTTATCTCTATTCATACACCAATCTATTCTCTAGATAATTTACCTATTTTTTCTCTCTTTATTTACCTATTTTTTCTCCATTTTATTTACCTACTTTTTCTATATTTATTTACCTATTTTTCTCTAGTTATTTACCTACGTTTTCTCTAATTTATTTACCTATTTTTTCTTATAATTTATTTACCTATTTTTTTATTTACCTTTTTTCTTTCATTTATTTAGCTATTTTTCTCTATTTAAACACCTATTTTTCTCTAATTTATTTACCAATTATTTCTCTGTTTATTTACCTATTTTTTCCTGTAATTTATTTATCTATTTTTTCCTCTAATTTATTTACCTATTTTTCTCTATTTATTCACCTTTTTTTCTCTATTTATTTATCTATTTTTTTCTCTAATTTATTTACCTATTTTTTCTCTAGTTTATTTACCTATTTTTGTCTATTTATTTGCCAATTTTTTTCTCTATTTTACTCACCTATTTTTTTTATCTATTTATTCACCTACTTTTTCTCTATTTATTTATCTATTTGTTCTGTAGTTATTTACCTATTTCTTTCTCTCATTTATTTACCTACTTTTTCTCTGTTTAGTTACCTATTTTTTCCTCTAATTTATTTACCTATTTTTTTATTTACCTTGTTTCCTTGATTTATTTAGCTATTTTTCTCTATTGATACACCTATTTTTCTCTAATTCATTTACCTATTTTTATCTATTTATTTGCCTATTTTTTCTCTACTTTATTTACCTATTTATTATCTAATTATTTACCTATTTTTCTCTATTTATTTACCAATTATTTCTCAGTTTATTTACCTATTTTTTCCTGTAATTTATTTATCTATTTTTTCCTCTAATTTATTTACCTATTTTTCTCTATTTATTCACCTTTTTTTCTCTATTTATTTATCTATTTTTTTCTCTAATTTATTTACCTATTTTTTCTGTAGTTTATTTACCTATTTTTGTCTATTTATTTGCCAATTTTTTTCTCTATTTTACTTACCTATTTTTTTTATCTATTTATTCACCTACTTTTTCTCTATTTATTTATCTATTTGTTCTGTAGTTATTTACCTATTTCTTTCTCTCATTTATTTACCTACTTTTTCTCTGTTTAGTTACCTATTTTTTCCTCTAATTTATTTACCTATTTTTTTATTTACCTTGTTTCCTTGATTTATTTAGCTATTTTTCTCTATTGATACACCTATTTTTCTCTAGTTCATTTACCTATTTTTATCTATTTATTTGCCTATTTTTTCTCTACTTTATTTACCTATTTATTATCTAATTATTTACCTATTTTTCTCTATTTATTTACCAATTGTTTCTCAGTTTATTTACCTATTTTTTCCTGTAATTTATTTATCTATTTTTTCCTCTAATTTATTTACCTATTTTTCTCTATTTATTCACCTTTTTTTCTCTATTTATTTATCTATTTTTTTCTCTAATTTATTTACCTATTTTTTCTCTAGTTTATTTACCTATTTTTGTCTATTTATTTGCCAATTTTTTTCTCTATTTTACTTACCTATTTGTTTTATCTATTTATTCACCTACTTTTTCTCTATTTATTTATCTATTTGTTCTGTAGTTATTTACCTATTTCTTTCTCTCATTTATTTACCTACTTTTTCTCTGTTTAGTTACCTATTTTTTCCTCTAAATTATTTACCTATTTTTTTATTTACCTTGTTTCCTTGATTTATTTAGCTATTTTTCTCTATTGATACACCTATTTTTCTCTAGTTCATTTACCTATATTTATCTATTTATTTGCCTATTTTTTCTCTACTTTATTTACCTATTTTTTATCTATTTATTTACCTTTTTTTCTCTATTTATTTACCTCTTTTTTCTCTATTTATTTACCTATTTTTTCTCTAGATAATTTACCTATTTTTCTCTATTTATTTACCTATTTTTTCTCTGTTTATTTACCAATTTTTTCCTCTAATTTATTTACCTATTTTTTTATTTTCCTTTTTTTGTTTGGTTTATTTACCTATTTATCTATATTTATACACCTATTTTTTCTCTAGATAATTTACCTATTTTTTTCTCTATTTTTTTACCTCTTTTGTTTTCTCTATTTATTTACCTATTTTTTCTCTGTTTATTTAACTATTTTTTCCTTTAATTTATTTACCTATTTTTTATTTACCTTTTTTTCTTTGATTTATTTAGCTATTTATCTCTATTCATACACCAATCTTTTCTCTAGATAATTTACCTATTTTTTCTCTCTTTATTTACCTATTTTTTCTCTATTTTATTTACCTACTTTTTCTATATTTATTTACCAATTATTTCTCTGTTTATTTACCTATTTTTTCCTGTAATTTATTTATCTATTATTTCCTCTAATTTATTTACCTATTTTTCTCTATTTATTCACCTTTTTTTCTCTATTTATTTATCTATTTTTTTCTCTAATTTATTTACCTATTTTTTCTCTAGTTTATTTACCTATTTTTGTCTATTTATTTGCCAATTTTTTTCTCTATTTTACTCACCTATTTTTTTTATCTATTTATTCACCTACTTTTTCTCTATTTATTTATCTATTTGTTCTGTAGTTATTTACCTATTTCTTTCTCTCATTTATTTACCTACTTTTTCTCTGTTTAGTTACCTATTTTTTCCTCTAATTTATTTACCTATTTTTTTATTTACCTTGTTTCCTTGATTTATTTAGCTATTTTTCTCTATTGATACACCTATTTTTCTCTAGTTCATTTACCTATTTTTATCTATTTATTTGCCTATTTTTTCTCTACTTTATTTACCTATTTATTATCTAATTATTTACCTATTTTTCTCTATTTATTTACCAATTATTTCTCAGTTTATTTACCTATTTTTTCCTGTAATTTATTTATCTATTTTTTCCTCTAATTTATTTACCTATTTTTCTCTATTTATTCACCTTTTTTTCTCTATTTATTTATCTATTTTTTTCTCTAATTTATTTACCTATTTTTTCTCTAGTTTATTTACCTATTTTTGTCTATTTATTTGCCAATTTTTTTCTCTATTTTACTCACCTATTTTTTTTATCTATTTATTCACCTACTTTTTCTCTATTTATTTATCTATTTGTTCTGTAGTTATTTACCTATTTCTTTCTCTCATTTATTTACCTACTTTTTCTCTGTTTAGTTACCTATTTTTTCCTCTAATTTATTTACCTATTTTTTTATTTACCTTGTTTCCTTGATTTATTTAGCTATTTTTCTCTATTGATACACCTATTTTTCTCTAGTTCATTTACCTATTTTTATCTATTTATTTGCCTATTTTTTCTCTACTTTATTTACCTATTTATTATCTAATTATTTACCTATTTTTCTCTATTTATTTACCAATTATTTCTCAGTTTATTTACCTATTTTTTCCTGTAATTTATTTATCTATTTTTTCCTCTAATTTATTTACCTATTTTTCTCTATTTATTCACCTTTTTTTCTCTATTTATTTATCTATTTTTTTCTCTAATTTATTTACCTATTTTTTCTCTAGTTTATTTACCTATTTTTGTCTATTTATTTGCCAATTTTTTTCTCTATTTTACTTACCTATTTGTTTTATCTATTTATTCACCTACTTTTTCTCTATTTATTTATCTATTTGTTCTGTAGTTATTTACCTATTTCTTTCTCTCATTTATTTACCTACTTTTTCTCTGTTTAGTTACCTATTTTTTCCTCTAATTTATTTACCTATTTTTTTATTTACCTTGTTTCCTTGATTTATTTAGCTATTTTTCTCTATTGATACACCTATTTTTCTCTAGTTCATTTACCTATATTTATCTATTTATTTGCCTATTTTTTCTCTACTTTATTTACCTATTTTTTATCTATTTATTTACCTTTTTTTCTCTATTTATTTACCTCTTTTTTCTCTATTTATTTACCTATTTTTTCTCTAGATAATTTACCTATTTTTCTCTATTTATTTACCTATTTTTTCTCTGTTTATTTACCAATTTTTTCCTCTAATTTATTTACCTATTTTTTTATTTTCCTTTTTTTGTTTGGTTTATTTACCTATTTATCTATATTTATACACCTATTTTTCTCTAGATAATTTACCTATTTTTTTCTCTATTTTTTTACCTCTTTTGTTTTCTCTATTTATTTACCTATTTTTTCTCTGTTTATTTAACTATTTTTTCCTATAATTTATTTACCTATTTTTTATTTACCTTTTTTTCTTTGATTTATTTAGCTATTTATCTCTATTCATACACCAATCTTTTCTCTAGATAATTTACCTATTTTTTCTCTCTTTATTTACCTATTTTTTCTCTATTTTATTTACCTACTTTTTCTATATTTATTTACCCATTTTTCTCTAGTTATTTACCTACTTTTTTCTCTAGTTTATTTACCTATTTTTCTCTATTTATTCACCTATTTTCTCTATTTATTTATCTATTTTTTCTCTAATATATTTACCTATTTTTTCTCTAGTTTATTTACCTATTTTTTTCTATTTATTTACCTATTT
Source organism: Andrena cerasifolii (assembly GCF_050908995.1). Lineage (NCBI taxonomy): Eukaryota > Metazoa > Arthropoda > Insecta > Hymenoptera > Andrenidae > Andrena > Andrena cerasifolii. The sequence goes on along the minus strand of NW_027486595.1, from coordinate 16,395 downwards.
TTCTCTATTTATTCACCTTTTTTTCTCTATTTATTTATCTATTTTTTTCTCTAATTTATTTACCTATTTTTTCTCTAGTTTATTTACCTATTTTTGTCTATTTATTTGCCAATTTTTTTCTCTATTTTACTTACCTATTTGTTTTATCTATTTATTCACCTACTTTTTCTCTATTTATTTATCTATTTTTTCTCTAGTTATTTACCTATTTCTTTCTCTCATTTATTTACCTATTTTTTCTCTGTTTAGATACCTATTTTTCCTTTAATTTATTTACCTATTTTTTATTTACCTTTTTTTCTTTGATTTATTTAGCTATTTATCTCTATTCATACACCAATCTATTCTCTAGATAATTTACCTATTTTTTCTCTCTTTATTTACCTATTTTTTCTCCATTTTATTTACCTACTTTTTCTATATTTATTTACCTATTTTTCTCTAGTTATTTACCTACGTTTTCTCTAATTTATTTACCTATTTTTTCTTATAATTTATTTACCTATTTTTTTATTTACCTTTTTTCTTTCATTTATTTAGCTATTTTTCTCTATTTAAACACCTATTTTTCTCTAATTTATTTACCAATTATTTCTCTGTTTATTTACCTATTTTTTCCTGTAATTTATTTATCTATTTTTTCCTCTAATTTATTTACCTATTTTTCTCTATTTATTCACCTTTTTTTCTCTATTTATTTATCTATTTTTTTCTCTAATTTATTTACCTATTTTTTCTCTAGTTTATTTACCTATTTTTGTCTATTTATTTGCCAATTTTTTTCTCTATTTTACTCACCTATTTTTTTTATCTATTTATTCACCTACTTTTTCTCTATTTATTTATCTATTTGTTCTGTAGTTATTTACCTATTTCTTTCTCTCATTTATTTACCTACTTTTTCTCTGTTTAGTTACCTATTTTTTCCTCTAATTTATTTACCTATTTTTTTATTTACCTTGTTTCCTTGATTTATTTAGCTATTTTTCTCTATTGATACACCTATTTTTCTCTAATTCATTTACCTATTTTTATCTATTTATTTGCCTATTTTTTCTCTACTTTATTTACCTATTTATTATCTAATTATTTACCTATTTTTCTCTATTTATTTACCAATTATTTCTCAGTTTATTTACCTATTTTTTCCTGTAATTTATTTATCTATTTTTTCCTCTAATTTATTTACCTATTTTTCTCTATTTATTCACCTTTTTTTCTCTATTTATTTATCTATTTTTTTCTCTAATTTATTTACCTATTTTTTCTCTAGTTTATTTACCTATTTTTGTCTATTTATTTGCCAATTTTTTTCTCTATTTTACTCACCTATTTTTTTTATCTATTTATTCACCTACTTTTTCTCTATTTATTTATCTATTTGTTCTGTAGTTATTTACCTATTTCTTTCTCTCATTTATTTACCTACTTTTTCTCTGTTTAGTTACCTATTTTTTCCTCTAATTTATTTACCTATTTTTTTATTTACCTTGTTTCCTTGATTTATTTAGCTATTTTTCTCTATTGATACACCTATTTTTCTCTAGTTCATTTACCTATTTTTATCTATTTATTTGCCTATTTTTTCTCTACTTTATTTACCTATTTATTATCTAATTATTTACCTATTTTTCTCTATTTATTTACCAATTATTTCTCAGTTTATTTACCTATTTTTTCCTGTAATTTATTTATCTATTTTTTCCTCTAATTTATTTACCTATTTTTCTCTATTTATTCACCTTTTTTTCTCTATTTATTTATCTATTTTTTTCTCTAATTTATTTACCTATTTTTTCTCTAGTTTATTTACCTATTTTTGTCTATTTATTTGCCAATTTTTTTCTCTATTTTACTCACCTATTTTTTTTATCTATTTATTCACCTACTTTTTCTCTATTTATTTATCTATTTGTTCTGTAGTTATTTACCTATTTCTTTCTCTCATTTATTTACCTACTTTTTCTCTGTTTAGTTACCTATTTTTTCCTCTAATTTATTTACCTATTTTTTTATTTACCTTGTTTCCTTGATTTATTTAGCTATTTTTCTCTATTGATACACCTATTTTTCTCTAATTCATTTACCTATTTTTATCTATTTATTTGCCTATTTTTTCTCTACTTTATTTACCTATTTATTATCTAATTATTTACCTATTTTTCTCTATTTATTTACCAATTATTTCTCAGTTTATTTACCTATTTTTTCCTGTAATTTATTTATCTATTTTTTCCTCTAATTTATTTACCTATTTTTCTCTATTTATTCACCTTTTTTTCTCTATTTATTTATCTATTTTTTTCTCTAATTTATTTACCTATTTTTTCTCTAGTTTATTTACCTATTTTTGTCTATTTATTTGCCAATTTTTTTCTCTATTTTACTTACCTATTTTTTTTATCTATTTATTCACCTACTTTTTCTCTATTTATTTATCTATTTGTTCTGTAGTTATTTACCTATTTCTTTCTCTCATTTATTTACCTACTTTTTCTCTGTTTAGTTACCTATTTTTTCCTCTAATTTATTTACCTATTTTTTTATTTACCTTGTTTCCTTGATTTATTTAGCTATTTTTCTCTATTGATACACCTATTTTTCTCTAGTTCATTTACCTATTTTTATCTATTTATTTGCCTATTTTTTCTCTACTTTATTTACCTATTTATTATCTAATTATTTACCTATTTTTCTCTATTTATTTACCAATTATTTCTCAGTTTATTTACCTATTTTTTCCTGTAATTTATTTATCTATTTTTTCCTCTAATTTATTTACCTATTTTTCTCTATTTATTCACCTTTTTTTCTCTATTTATTTATCTATTTTTTTCTCTAATTTATTTACCTATTTTTTCTCTAGTTTATTTACCTATTTTTGTCTATTTATTTGCCAATTTTTTTCTCTATTTTACTTACCTATTTGTTTTATCTATTTATTCACCTACTTTTTCTCTATTTATTTATCTATTTGTTCTGTAGTTATTTACCTATTTCTTTCTCTCATTTATTTACCTACTTTTTCTCTGTTTAGTTACCTATTTTTTCCTCTAAATTATTTACCTATTTTTTTATTTACCTTGTTTCCTTGATTTATTTAGCTATTTTTCTCTATTGATACACCTATTTTTCTCTAGTTCATTTACCTATATTTATCTATTTATTTGCCTATTTTTTCTCTACTTTATTTACCTATTTTTTATCTATTTATTTACCTTTTTTTCTCTATTTATTTACCTCTTTTTTCTCTATTTATTTACCTATTTTTTCTCTAGATAATTTACCTATTTTTCTCTATTTATTTACCTATTTTTTCTCTGTTTATTTACCAATTTTTTCCTCTAATTTATTTACCTATTTTTTTATTTTCCTTTTTTGTTTGGTTTATTTACCTATTTATCTATATTTATACACCTATTTTTTCTCTAGATAATTTACCTATTTTTTTCTCTATTTTTTTACCTCTTTTGTTTTCTCTATTTATTTACCTATTTTTTCTCTGTTTATTTAACTATTTTTTCCTTTAATTTATTTACCTATTTTTTATTTACCTTTTTTTCTTTGATTTATTTAGCTATTTATCTCTATTCATACACCAATCTTTTCTCTAGATAATTTACCTATTTTTTCTCTCTTTATTTACCTATTTTTTCTCTATTTTATTTACCTACTTTTTCTATATTTATTTACCCATTTTTCTCTAGTTATTTACCTACTTTTTTCTCTAGTTTATTTACCTATTTTTCTCTATTTATTCACCTATTTTCTCTATTTATTTATCTATTTTTTCTCTAATATATTTACCTATTTTTTCTCTAGTTTATTTACCTATTTTTATCTATTTATTTACCTATTTTTCTCTATTTATTCACCTTTTTTTCTCTATTTATTTATCTATTTTTTTCTCTAATTTATTTACCTATTTTTTCTCTAGTTTATTTACCTATTTTTGTCTATTTATTTGCCAATTTTTTTCTCTATTTTACTTACCTATTTGTTTTATCTATTTATTCACCTACTTTTTCTCTATTTATTTATCTATTTTTTCTCTAGTTATTTACCTATTTCTTTCTCTCATTTATTTACCTATTTTTTCTCTGTTTAGATACCTATTTTTCCTTTAATTTATTTACCTATTTTTTATTTACCTTTTTTTCTTTGATTTATTTAGCTATTTATCTCTATTCATACACCAATCTATTCTCTAGATAATTTACCTATTTTTTCTCTCTTTATTTACCTATTTTTTCTCCATTTTATTTACCTACTTTTTCTATATTTATTTACCTATTTTTCTCTAGTTATTTACCTACGTTTTCTCTAATTTATTTACCTATTTTTTCTTATAATTTATTTACCTATTTTTTTTATTTACCTTTTTTCTTTCATTTATTTAGCTATTTTTCTCTATTTAAACACCTATTTTTCTCTAATTTATTTACCAATTATTTCTCTGTTTATTTACCTATTTTTTCCTGTAATTTATTTATCTATTATTTCCTCTAATTTATTTACCTATTTTTCTCTATTTATTCACCTTTTTTTCTCTATTTATTTATCTATTTTTTTCTCTAATTTATTTACCTATTTTTTCTCTAGTTTATTTACCTATTTTTGTCTATTTATTTGCCAATTTTTTTCTCTATTTTACTCACCTATTTTTTTTATCTATTTATTCACCTACTTTTTCTCTATTTATTTATCTATTTGTTCTGTAGTTATTTACCTATTTCTTTCTCTCATTTATTTACCTACTTTTTCTCTGTTTAGTTACCTATTTTTTCCTCTAATTTATTTACCTATTTTTTTATTTACCTTGTTTCCTTGATTTATTTAGCTATTTTTCTCTATTGATACACCTATTTTTCTCTAGTTCATTTACCTATTTTTATCTATTTATTTGCCTATTTTTTCTCTACTTTATTTACCTATTTATTATCTAATTATTTACCTATTTTTCTCTATTTATTTACCAATTATTTCTCAGTTTATTTACCTATTTTTTCCTGTAATTTATTTATCTATTTTTTCCTCTAATTTATTTACCTATTTTTCTCTATTTATTCACCTTTTTTTCTCTATTTATTTATCTATTTTTTTCTCTAATTTATTTACCTATTTTTTCTCTAGTTTATTTACCTATTTTTGTCTATTTATTTGCCAATTTTTTTCTCTATTTTACTCACCTATTTTTTTTATCTATTTATTCACCTACTTTTTCTCTATTTATTTATCTATTTGTTCTGTAGTTATTTACCTATTTCTTTCTCTCATTTATTTACCTACTTTTTCTCTGTTTAGTTACCTATTTTTTCCTCTAATTTATTTACCTATTTTTTTATTTACCTTGTTTCCTTGATTTATTTAGCTATTTTTCTCTATTGATACACCTATTTTTCTCTAGTTCATTTACCTATTTTTATCTATTTATTTGCCTATTTTTTCTCTACTTTATTTACCTATTTATTATCTAATTATTTACCTATTTTTCTCTATTTATTTACCAATTATTTCTCAGTTTATTTACCTATTTTTTCCTGTAATTTATTTATCTATTTTTTCCTCTAATTTATTTACCTATTTTTCTCTATTTATTCACCTTTTTTTCTCTATTTATTTATCTATTTTTTTCTCTAATTTATTTACCTATTTTTTCTCTAGTTTATTTACCTATTTTTGTCTATTTATTTGCCAATTTTTTTCTCTATTTTACTTACCTATTTGTTTTATCTATTTATTCACCTACTTTTTCTCTATTTATTTATCTATTTGTTCTGTAGTTATTTACCTATTTCTTTCTCTCATTTATTTACCTACTTTTTCTCTGTTTAGTTACCTATTTTTTCCTCTAATTTATTTACCTATTTTTTTATTTACCTTGTTTCCTTGATTTATTTAGCTATTTTTCTCTATTGATACACCTATTTTTCTCTAGTTCATTTACCTATATTTATCTATTTATTTGCCTATTTTTTCTCTACTTTATTTACCTATTTTTTATCTATTTATTTACCTTTTTTTCTCTATTTATTTACCTCTTTTTTCTCTATTTATTTACCTATTTTTTCTCTAGATAATTTACCTATTTTTCTCTATTTATTTACCTATTTTTTCTCTGTTTATTTACCAATTTTTTCCTCTAATTTATTTACCTATTTTTTTATTTTCCTTTTTTTGTTTGGTTTATTTACCTATTTATCTATATTTATACACCTATTTTTTCTCTAGATAATTTACCTATTTTTTTCTCTATTTTTTTACCTCTTTTGTTTTCTCTATTTATTTACCTATTTTTTCTCTGTTTATTTAACTATTTTTTCCTATAATTTATTTACCTATTTTTTATTTACCTTTTTTTCTTTGATTTATTTAGCTATTTATCTCTATTCATACACCAATCTTTTCTCTAGATAATTTACCTATTTTTTCTCTCTTTATTTACCTATTTTTTCTCTATTTTATTTACCTACTTTTTCTATATTTATTTACCCATTTTTCTCTAGTTATTTACCTACTTTTTTCTCTAGTTTATTTACCTATTTTTCTCTATTTATTCACCTATTTTCTCTATTTATTTATCTATTTTTTCTCTAATATATTTACCTATTTTTTTTTTGGTTTATTTACCTATTTTTTTCTATTTATTTACCTATTTTTCTCTATTTATTCACCTTTTTTTCTCTATTTATTTATCTATTTTTTTCTCTAATTTATTTACCTATTTTTTCTCTAGTTTATTTACCTATTTTTGTCTATTTATTTGCCAATTTTTTTCTCTATTTTACTTACCTATTTGTTTTATCTATTTATTCACCTACTTTTTCTCTATTTATTTATCTATTTTTTCTCTAGTTATTTACCTATTTCTTTCTCTCATTTATTTACCTATTTTTTCTCTGTTTAGATACCTATTTTTCCTTTAATTTATTTACCTATTTTTTATTTACCTTTTTTTCTTTGATTTATTTAGCTATTTATCTCTATTCATACACCAATCTATTCTCTAGATAATTTACCTATTTTTTCTCTCTTTATTTACCTATTTTTTCTCCATTTTATTTACCTACTTTTTCTATATTTATTTACCTATTTTTCTCTAGTTATTTACCTACGTTTTCTCTAATTTATTTACCTATTTTTTCTTATAATTTATTTACCTATTTTTTTATTTACCTTTTTTCTTTCATTTATTTAGCTATTTTTCTCTATTTAAACACCTATTTTTCTCTAATTTATTTACCAATTATTTCTCTGTTTATTTACCTATTTTTTCCTGTAATTTATTTATCTATTTTTTCCTCTAATTTATTTACCTATTTTTCTCTATTTATTCACCTTTTTTTCTCTATTTATTTATCTATTTTTTTCTCTAATTTATTTACCTATTTTTTCTCTAGTTTATTTACCTATTTTTGTCTATTTATTTGCCAATTTTTTTCTCTATTTTACTCACCTATTTTTTTTATCTATTTATTCACCTACTTTTTCTCTATTTATTTATCTATTTGTTCTGTAGTTATTTACCTATTTCTTTCTCTCATTTATTTACCTACTTTTTCTCTGCTTAGTTACCTATTTTTTCCTCTAATTTATTTACCTATTTTTTTATTTACCTTGTTTCCTTGATTTATTTAGCTATTTTTCTCTATTGATACACCTATTTTTCTCTAATTCATTTACCTATTTTTATCTATTTATTTGCCTATTTTTTCTCTACTTTATTTACCTATTTATTATCTAATTATTTACCTATTTTTCTCTATTTATTTACCAATTATTTCTCAGTTTATTTACCTATTTTTTCCTGTAATTTATTTATCTATTTTTTCCTCTAATTTATTTACCTATTTTTCTCTATTTATTCACCTTTTTTTCTCTATTTATTTATCTATTTTTTTCTCTAATTTATTTACCTATTTTTTCTCTAGTTTATTTACCTATTTTTGTCTATTTATTTGCCAATTTTTTTCTCTATTTTACTCACCTATTTTTTTTATCTATTTATTCACCTACTTTTTCTCTATTTATTTATCTATTTGTTCTGTAGTTATTTACCTATTTCTTTCTCTCATTTATTTACCTACTTTTTCTCTGTTTAGTTACCTATTTTTTCCTCTAATTTATTTACCTATTTTTTTATTTACCTTGTTTCCTTGATTTATTTAGCTATTTTTCTCTATTGATACACCTATTTTTCTCTAGTTCATTTACCTATTTTTATCTATTTATTTGCCTATTTTTTCTCTACTTTATTTACCTATTTATTATCTAATTATTTACCTATTTTTCTCTATTTATTTACCAATTATTTCTCAGTTTATTTACCTATTTTTTCCTGTAATTTATTTATCTATTTTTTCCTCTAATTTATTTACCTATTTTTCTCTATTTATTCACCTTTTTTTCTCTATTTATTTATCTATTTTTTTCTCTAATTTATTTACCTATTTTTTCTCTAGTTTATTTACCTATTTTTGTCTATTTATTTGCCAATTTTTTTCTCTATTTTACTCACCTATTTTTTTTATCTATTTATTCACCTACTTTTTCTCTATTTATTTATCTATTTGTTCTGTAGTTATTTACCTATTTCTTTCTCTCATTTATTTACCTACTTTTTCTCTGTTTAGTTACCTATTTTTTCCTCTAATTTATTTACCTATTTTTTTATTTACCTTGTTTCCTTGATTTATTTAGCTATTTTTCTCTATTGATACACCTATTTTTCTCTAGTTCATTTACCTATTTTTATCTATTTATTTGCCTATTTTTTCTCTACTTTATTTACCTATTTATTATCTAATTATTTACCTATTTTTCTCTATTTATTTACCAATTATTTCTCAGTTTATTTACCTATTTTTTCCTGTAATTTATTTATCTATTTTTTCCTCTAATTTATTTACCTATTTTTCTCTATTTATTCACCTTTTTTTCTCTATTTATTTATCTATTTTTTTCTCTAATTTATTTACCTATTTTTTCTCTAGTTTATTTACCTATTTTTGTCTATTTATTTGCCAATTTTTTTCTCTATTTTACTCACCTATTTTTTTTATCTATTTATTCACCTACTTTTTCTCTATTTATTTATCTATTTGTTCTGTAGTTATTTACCTATTTCTTTCTCTCATTTATTTACCTACTTTTTCTCTGTTTAGTTACCTATTTTTTCCTCTAATTTATTTACCTATTTTTTTATTTACCTTGTTTCCTTGATTTATTTAGCTATTTTTCTCTATTGATACACCTATTTTTCTCTAGTTCATTTACCTATTTTTATCTATTTATTTGCCTATTTTTTCTCTACTTTATTTACCTATTTATTATCTAATTATTTACCTATTTTTCTCTATTTATTTACCAATTATTTCTCAGTTTATTTACCTATTTTTTCCTGTAATTTATTTATCTATTTTTTCCTCTAATTTATTTACCTATTTTTCTCTATTTATTCACCTTTTTTTCTCTATTTATTTATCTATTTTTTTCTCTAATTTATTTACCTATTTTTTCTCTAGTTTATTTACCTATTTTTGTCTATTTATTTGCCAATTTTTTTCTCTATTTTACTTACCTATTTGTTTTATCTATTTATTCACCTACTTTTTCTCTATTTATTTATCTATTTGTTCTGTAGTTATTTACCTATTTCTTTCTCTCATTTATTTACCTACTTTTTCTCTGTTTAGTTACCTATTTTTTCCTCTAATTTATTTACCTATTTTTTTATTTACCTTGTTTCCTTGATTTATTTAGCTATTTTTCTCTATTGATACACCTATTTTTCTCTAGTTCATTTACCTATATTTATCTATTTATTTGCCTATTTTTTCTCTACTTTATTTACCTATTTTTTATCTATTTATTTACCTTTTTTCTCTATTTATTTACCTCTTTTTTCTCTATTTATTTACCTATTTTTTCTCTAGATAATTTACCTATTTTTCTCTATTTATTTACCTATTTTTTCTCTGTTTATTTACCAATTTTTTCCTCTAATTTATTTACCTATTTTTTTATTTTCCTTTTTTTGTTTGGTTTATTTACCTATTTATCTATATTTATACACCTATTTTTTCTCTAGATAATTTACCTATTTTTTTCTCTATTTTTTTACCTCTTTTGTTTTCTCTATTTATTTACCTATTTTTTCTCTGTTTATTTAACTATTTTTTCCTTTAATTTATTTACCTATTTTTTATTTACCTTTTTTTCTTTGATTTATTTAGCTATTTATCTCTATTCATACACCAATCTTTTCTCTAGATAATTTACCTATTTTTTCTCTCTTTATTTACCTATTTTTTCTCTATTTTATTTACCTACTTTTTCTATATTTATTTACCCATTTTTCTCTAGTTATTTACCTACTTTTTTCTCTAGTTTATTTACTTATTTTTCTCTAGTGATTTACCTCTTTTTCAGTATTTATTTACCTCCTTTGTTTCCTCTACTTCATTACCTATTTTTTCACTGTTTATTTACCCATTTTTTCCTATAATTTATTTACCTATTTTTTTATTTACCTTTTTTTTATTTATTTAGCTATTTATCTATATTTATACACGAATTTTTTCTGTAGATAATTTACCTATTTTTTCTCTCTTTATTTACCTATTTTTTCTCTATTTTATTTACCTACTTTTTCTCTGTTTATTTACCTATTTTTCTCTATTTATTTACCTCTTTTTTCTCTTTTTATTTACCTATTTTTCTCTAGTTATTTACCTACTTTTTTCTCCAATTTATTTACCTATTTTTCTGTTTATTTACCTATTTTTTCCTCTAATTTATTTACCTATTTTTTTATTTACCTTTTTTCTTTCATTTATTTAGCTATTTTTCTCTATTTATACACCTATTTTTCTCCAGTTTATTTACATATTTTTCTGTATTTATTCACTAATTTTTTCTCTATTTATGTATCTATTTTTTTCTCTAATTTATTTACCTATTTTTTCTCTAGTTTATGTACCTATTTTATCTATTTATTTACCTATTTTATCTCTAGTTTATGTAAGTATTTTTTTATTTACCTTTTTTCTTTCATTTATTTAGCTATTTTTCTCTATTTATACACCTACTTTTTCTCTAGTTTATTTACCTATTTTTCTTTATTTATTCACCTATTTTCTCTATTTATTTATCTATTTCTTTCTCTAATTTATTTACCTATTTTTTATCTATATATTTACCTACTTTTCGCTCTCATTTATTTACGTATTTTTTCTCTGTTTATTTACCAATTTTTTTCTCTAATTTATTTACCTATTTTTTTATTTTCCTTTTTTTGTTTGGTTTATTTACCTATTTATCTATATTTATACACCTATTTTTTCTCTAGATAATTTACCTATTTTTTTCTCTATTTTTTTACCTCTTTTGTTTTCTCTATTTATTTACCTATTTTTTCTCTGTTTATTTAACTATTTTTTCCTTTAATTTATTTACCTATTTTTTATTTACCTTTTTTCTTTGATTTATTTAGCTATTTATCTCTATTCATACACCAATCTATTCTCTAGATAATTTACCTATTTTTTCTCTCTTTATTTCCCTATTTTTTCTCTATTTATTTACCTCTTTTGTTTTCTCTATTTATTTACCTATTTTTCTCTAGTTATTTACCTCTTTTTCAGTATTTATTTACCTCCTTTGTTTCCTCTACTTCATTACCTATTTTTTCACTGTTTATTTACCCATTTTTTCCTATAATTGATTTACCTATTTTTTTATTTACCTTTTTTTTATTTATTTAGCTATTTATCTATATTTATACACCAATTTTTTCTCTAGATAATTTACCTATTTTTTCTCTCTTTATTTACCTATTTTTTCTCTATTTTATTTACCTACTTTTTCTCTGTTTATTTACCTATTTTTCTCTATTTATTTACCTCTTTTTTCTCTTTTTATTTACCTATTTTTCTCTAGTTATTTACCTACTTTTTTCTCCAATTTATTTACCTATTTTTCTGTTTATTTACCAATTTTTTCCTCTAATTTATTTACCTATTTTTTTATTTACCTTTTTTCTTTCATTTATTTAGCTATTTTTCTCTATTTATACACCTATTTTTCTCCAGTTTATTTACATATTTTTCTGTATTTATTCACTAATTTTTTCTCTATTTATGTATCTATTTTTTCTCTAATTTATTTACCTATTTTTTCTCTAGTTTATGTACCTATTTTATCTATTTATTTGCCTATTTTTTCTCTATTTTATTTACCTATTTTTTTATTTACCTTTTTTCTTTCATTTATTTAGCTATTTTTCTCTATTTATACACCTACATTTTCTCTAGTTTATTTACCTATTTTTCTTTATTTATTCACCTATTTTCTCTATTTATTTATCTATTTTTTTCTCTAATTTATTTACCTATTTTTTCTCTATATATTTACCTATTTTTCTCTCTCATTTATTTACGTATTTTTTCTCTGTTTATTTACCAATTTTTTCCTCTGATTTATTTGCCTATTTTTTTATTTTCCTTTTTTTGTTTGGTTTATTTACCTATTTATCTATATTTATACACCTATTTTTTCTCTAGATAATTTACCTATTTTTTTCTCTATTTTTTTACCTCTTTTGTTTTCTCTATTTATTTACCTATTTTTTCTCTGTTTATTTAACTATTTTTTCCTTTAATTTATTTACCTATTTTTTATTTACCTTTTTTTCTTTGATTTATTTAGCTATTTATCTCTATTCATACACCAATCTTTTCTCTAGATAATTTACCTATTTTTTCTCTCTTTATTTACCTATTTTTTCTCTATTTTATTTACCTACTTTTTCTATATTTATTTACCCATTTTTCTCTAGTTATTTACCTACTTTTTTCTCTAGTTTATTTACCTACTTTTTCTCTGTTTATTTACCTATTTTTCTCTATTTATTTACCTCTTTTTTCTCTTTTTATTTACCTATTTTTCTCTAGTTATTTACCTACTTTTTTCTCCAATTTATTTACCTATTTTTCTGTTTATTTACCAATTTTTTCCTCTAATTTATTTACCTATTTTTTTATTTACCTTTTTTCTTTCATTTATTTAGCTATTTTTCTCTATTTATACACCTATTTTTCTCCAGTTTATTTACATATTTTTCTGTATTTATTCACTAATTTTTTCTCTATTTATGTATCTATTTTTTCTCTAATTTATTTACCTATTTTTTCTCTAGTTTATGTACCTATTTTATCTATTTATTTGCCTATTTTTCCTCTATTTTATTTACCTATTTTTTTATTTACCTTTTTTCTTTCATTTATTTAGCTATTTTTCTCTATTTATACACCTACTTTTTCTCTAGTTTATTTACCTATTTTTCTTTATTTATTCACCTATTTTCTCTATTTATTTATCTATTTTTTTCTCTAATTTATTTACCTATTTTTTCTCTATATATTTACCTATTTTTCTCTCTCATTTATTTACGTATTTTTTCTCTGTTTATTTACCAATTTTTTCCTCTGATTTATTTACCTATTTTTTTATTTTCCTTTTTTTGTTTGGTTTATTTACCTATTTATCTATATTTATACACCTATTTTTTCTCTAGATAATTTACCTATTTTTTTCTCTATTTTTTTACCTCTTTTGTTTTCTCTATTTATTTACCTATTTTTTCTCTGTTTATTTAACTATTTTTTCCTTTAATTTATTTACCTATTTTTTATTTACCTTTTTTTCTTTGATTTATTTAGCTATTTATCTCTATTCATACACCAATCTTTTCTCTAGATAATTTACCTATTTTTTCTCTCTTTATTTACCTATTTTTTCTCTATTTTATTTACCTACTTTTTCTATATTTATTTACCCATTTTTCTCTAGTTATTTACCTACATTTTTCTCTAGTTTATTTACCTATTTTTCTCTATTTATTCACCTATTTTCTCTATTTATTTATCTATTTTTTCTCTAATATATTTACCTATTTTTTCTCTAGTTTATTTACCTATTTTTATCTATTTATTTGCCTATTTTTTCTCTATTTTATTTTCCTATTTTTTGATCTATTTATTTACCTACTTTTTCTATATTTATTTACCCATTTTTCTCTAGTTATTTACCTACTTTTTTCTCTAGTTTATTTACCTATTTTTCTCTATTTATTCACCTATTTTCTCTATTTATTTATCTATTTTTTCTCTAATATATTTACCTACTTTTTCTCTATTTATTTATCTATTTTTTCTCTAGTTATTTACCAATTTTTTCCTCTAATTTATTTACCTATTTTTTTATTTTCCTTTTTTTGTTTGGTTTATTTACCTATTTATCTATATTTATACACCTATTTTTTCTCTAGATAATTTACCTATTTTTTTCTCTATTTTTTTACCTCTTTTGTTTTCTCTATTTATTTACCTATTTTTTCTCTGTTTATTTAACTATTTTTTCCTTTAATTTATTTACCTATTTTTTATTTACCTTTTTTTCTTTGATTTATTTAGCTATTTATCTCTATTCATACACCAATCTATTCTCTAGATAATTTACCTATTTTTTCTCTCTTTATTTACCTATTTTTTCTCCATTTTATTTACCTACTTTTTCTATATTTATTTACCTATTTTTCTCTAGTTATTTACCTACTTTTTTCTCTAATTTAATTACCTATTTTTTCATCTAATTTATTTACCTATTTTTTTTATTTACCTTTTTTCTTTCAATTATTTAGCTATTTTTCTCTATTTAAACACCTATTTTTCTCTAATTTATTTACCAATTATTTCTCTGTTTATTTACCTATTTTTTCCTGTAATTTATTTATCTATTTTTTCCACTAATTTATTTACCTATTTTTCTCTATTTATTCACCTTTTTTTCTCTATTTATTTATCTATTTTTTTCTCTAATTTATTTACCTATTTTTTCTCTAGTTTATTTACCTATTTTTGTCTATTTATTTGCCAATTTTTTTCTCTACTTTATTTACCTATTTTTTATCTATTTATTTACCTTTTTTCTCTATTTATTTACCTCTTTTTTCTCTATTTATTTACCTATTTTTTCTCTAGATAATTTACCTATTTTTCTCTATTTATTTACCTATTTTTTCTCTGTTTATTTACCAATTTTTTCCTCTAATTTATTTACCTATTTTTCTCTATTTATTCACCTTTTTTTCTCTATTTATTTGCCTATTTTTTCTCTATTTTATTTTCCTATTTTTTATCTATTTATTTACCTACTTTTTCTCTATTTATTTATCTATTTTTCTCTAGTTATTTACCTATTTCTTTCTCTCATTTATTTACCTATTTTTTCTCTGTTTAGTTACCTATTTTTTTCTCTAGTTTATTTACCTATTTTTTTATTTACCTTTTTTTCTTTGATTTATTTAGCTACTTATCTATATTTATACTCCTATTTTTTCTCTAGATAATTTTCCTATTTTTTCTCTATTTATTTTCAAATTTTTCTCTATTTATTTACCTGTTTTGTTTTCTCTATTTATTTACCTATTTTTCTCTAGTTATTTACCTATTTTTTCCTCTAATTTATTTACCTATTTTTTTATTTACCTTTTTTTCTTTGATTTATTTAGCTATTTATCTCTATTTATACACCCATTTTTCTCCAGATAATTTACCTATTTTTTCTCTATTTATTTTCCTATTTTTTCTCTATTTGTTTACCTCTTTTGTTTTCTCTACTTATTTACCTATTTTTCTCTGTTTATTTACCTATTTTTTCCTATTTTATTTACCTATTTTTTCTCTGTTTATTTACCTATTTTTCCCTATTTTATTTACCTATTTTTTCTCTGTTTATTTACCTATTTTTCCCTATTTTATTTACCTATTTTTTCTCTATTGATTTACCTCTTTTGTTTTCTCTATTTATTTACCTATTTTTTCTCTAGTTACTTACCTCTTTTTTCTGTATTTATTTACCTCCATTGTATTCTCTACTTCATTACCTATTTTTCACTATTTCTTTATCTATTTTTTTCTCTAATTTATTTACAAATTTTTTCTCTGTTTATTTACCTATTTTTTCCTCTAATTTATTTATCTATTTTTTTCTCTAATTTATTTACCTATTTTTTCTCTATTTATTTACCTCCTTTGTTTTCTCTATTTATTTACCTCTTTTTCCCTCTATTTATTTACCTATTTTTTTTAATTAGCTATTTTTCTCTATTTATTTACCTATTTTTCTCTACTTATTTACCTCTTTTTTCTCTATTTATTTACCTATTTTTTCTGTATTTATTTACCTCCTTTGTTTTCTCTATTTATTTACCTTTTTTCCCTCTATTAATTTACCTATTTTTTTTAATTAGCTATTTTTCTCTATTTATACACCTATTTTTTCTCTAGTTTATTTACCTCTTTTTTTCTGTATTTATTTACCTACTTTGTTTTC
>NW_027486594.1:0-21538 GCF_050908995.1 Andrena cerasifolii | reverse complement strand
GTTCGTTGGTTCGTTGGTTCGTTGGGTCGTTGGTTCGTTGGCTCGTTGGTTCGTTGGTTCGTTGGTTCGCTGGTTTTTTGGTTGGTTTGTTTCTTTGTTTCTTTCTTTCTTTGTTCGTTTGTTTTTTCGTTTGTTCGTTTGTTCGATTGTTCGTTTGTTCGTTTGTTCGTTTGTTCGTTTGTCCGTTTGTTCGTTTGCTCGTTTGTTCGCTGGATCGTTGGTTCTTTGGTTCGTTGGTTCGTTGGATCGTTGTTTCGTTGGTTCGTTGGTTCGTTGGTTCGTTGGTTCGTTGGTTCGTTGGTTCGTTGGTTCGTTGGTTCGTTGGTTCGTTGGTTCGTTGGTTCGTTGGTTCGTTGGTTCGTTGGTTCGTTGGTTCGTTGGTTCGTTGGTTCGTTTTTTCGTTGGTTCGTTGGTTCGTTGGTTCGTTGGTTCGTTGGTTCGTTGGTTCGTTGGTTCGTTGGTTCGTTGGTTCGTTGGTTCGTTGGTTCGTTGGTTCGTTTTTTCGTTGGTTCGTTGGTTCGTTGGTTCGTTGGTTCGTTGGTTCGTTGGGTCGTTGGTTCGTTGGCTCGTTGGTTCGTTGGTTCGTTGGTTCGCTGGTTCGTTGGTTGGTTTGTTTCTTTGTTTCTTTCTTTCTTTGTTCGTTTGTTCGATTGTTCGTTTGTTCGTTTGTTCGTTTGTTCGTTTGTTCGTTTGTTCGTTTGTTCGTTTGTTCGTTTGTTTGTTTGTTCGTTTGTTCGTTTGTTCGTTTGTTCGTTTGTTCGTTTGTTTCTTTATTTTTTTGTTTCTTTGTGTCTTTGTTTCTTTGTTTCTTTGTTTCTTTGTTCGTTTGTTCGTTTGTTCGTTGTTTCGTTTGTTCGTTTGTTCGTTTGTTCGTTTGTTCGTTTGTTCGTTTGTTCGTTTGTTCGTTTGTTCGTTTGTTCGTTTGTTCGCTGGTTCGTTGGTTCGTTGGTTCGTTGGTTCGTTGGTTCGTTGGTTCGTTGGTTCGCTGGTTCGTTGGTTCATTGGTTCGTTGGATCGTTGGTTCGTTGGTTCGTTGGTTCGTTGGTTCGTTGGTTCGTTGGTTCGTTCGTTTCTTTGTTTCTTTCTTTCTTTGTTCGGTTGTTCGTTTGTTCGTTTGTTCGTTTGTTCGTTGGTTCGTTGGTTCGTTTGTTCGTTTGTTCGTTTGTCCGTTTGTTCGTTTGCTCGTTTGTTCGCTGGATCGTCGGTTCTTTGGTTCGTTGGTTCGTTGGATCGTTGTTTCGTTGATTCGTTGGTTCGTTGGTTCGTTGGTTCGTTGGTTCGTTGGTTCGTTGGTTCGTTGGTTCGTTGGTTCGTTGGTTCGTTGGTTCGTTGGTTCGTTTTTTCGTTGGTTCGTTGGTTCGTTGGTTCGTTGGTTCGTTGGGTCGTTGGTTCGTTGGGTCGTTGGTTCGTTGGTTCGTTGGTTCGCTGGTTCGTTGGTTGGTTTGTTTCTTTGTTTCTTTCTTTCTTTGTTCGTTTGTTTTTTCGTTTGTTCGTTTGTTCGATTGTTCGTTTGTTCGTTTGTTCGATTGTTCGTTTGTTCGTTTGTCCGTTTGTTCGTTGGTTCGTTGGTTCGTTGGTTCGTTGGTTCGTTGGTTCGTTGGTTCGTTGGTTCGTTGGTTCGTTGGTTCGTTGGTTCGTTGGTTCGTTGGTTCGTTGGTTCGTTGGTTCGTTGGTTCGTTGGTTCGTTGGTTCGTTGGTTCGTTGGTTCGTTGGTTCGTTGGTTCGTTGGTTCGTTGGTTCGTTGGTTCGTTGGTTCGTTGGTTCGTTGGTTCGTTGGTTCGTTGGTTCGTTGGTTCGTTGGTTCGTTGGTTCGTTGGTTCGTTGGTTCGTTGGTTCGTTGGTTCGTTGGTTCGTTGGTTCGTTGGTTCGTTTGTTCGTTTGTTCGTTTGTCCGTTTGTTCGTTTGCTCGTTTGTTCGCTGGATCGTCGGTTCTTTGGTTCGTTGGTTCGTTGGATCGTTGTTTCGTTGATTCGTTGGTTCGTTGGTTCGTTGGTTCGTTGGTTCGTTGGTTCGTTGGTTCGTTGGTTCGTTGGTTCGTTGGTTCGTTGGTTCGTTGTTTCGTTTTTTCGTTGGTTCGTTGGTTCGTTGGTTCGTTGGTTCGTTGGGTCGTTGGTTCGTTGGGTCGTTGGTTCGTTGGTTCGTTGGTTCGCTGGTTCGTTGGTTGGTTTGTTTCTTTGTTTCTTTCTTTCTTTGTTCGTTTGTTTTTTCGTTTGTTCGTTTGTTCGATTGTTCGTTTGTTCGTTTGTTCGATTGTTCGTTTGTTCGTTTGTCCGTTTGTTCGTTGGTTCGTTGGTTCGTTGGTTCGTTGGTTCGTTGGTTCGTTGGTTCGTTGGTTCGTTGGTTCGTTGGTTCGTTGGTTCGTTGGTTCGTTGGTTCGTTGGTTCGTTGGTTCGTTGGTTCGTTGGTTCGTTGGTTCGTTGGTTCGTTGGTTCGTTGGTTCGTTGGTTCGTTGGTTCGTTGGTTCGTTGGTTCGTTGGTTCGTTGGTTCGTTGGTTCGTTGGTTCGTTGGTTCGTTGGTTCGTTGGTTCGTTGGTTCGTTGGTTCGTTGGTTCGTTGGTTCGTTGGTTCGTTGGTTCGTTGGTTCGTTGGTTCGTTGGTTCGTTGGTTCGTTGGTTCGTTGGTTCGTTGGTTCGTTGGTTCGTTGGTTCGTTGGTTCGTTGGTTCGTTGGTTCGTTGGTTCGTTGGTTCGTTGGTTCGTTGGTTCGTTTGTTCGTTTGTTCGTTTGTTCGTTTGTTCGTTTGTTCGTTTGTTCGTTTGTTCGTTTGTTCGTTTGTTCGTTTGTTCGTTTGTTCGTTGGTTCCTTGGTTCGTTGTTTCGGTGGTTTGTTTGTTTCTTTGTTTCTTTATTTCTTTGTTCGTTTGTTTGTTCGTTTGTTCGTTTGTTAGTTTGTTCTTTGATTCGTTGGTTCGTTGGTTCGTTTGTTCGTTTGTTCGTTTGTTCGTTTGTTCGTTTGTTCGTTTGTTCGTTTGTTCGTTTGTTCGTTTGTTCGTTTGTTCGTTTGTTCGTTTGTTCGTTTGTTCGTTTGTTCGTTTGTTCGTTTGTTCGTTTGTTCGTTTGTTCGTTGGTTCGTTTGTTTCTTTATTTTTTTGTTTCTTTGTTTCTTTGTTTCTTTGTTTCTTTGTATCTTTGTTTCTTTGTTTCTTTGTTTCTTTGTTTCTTTGTTTCTTTGTTTCTTTGTTTCTTTGTTTCTTTGTTTCTTTCTTTCTTTGTTCGTTTGTCCGTTTGTTCGTTGTTTCGTTTGTTCGTTTGTTCGTTTGTTCGTTTGTTCGTTTGTACGTTTGTTCGTTTGTTCGTTTGTTCGCTGGTTCGTTGGTTCGTTGGTTCGTTGGTTCGTTGGTTCGTTGGTTCGTTGGTTCGTTGGTTCGTTGGTTCGTTGGTTCGTTGGTTCGTTTGTTTCTTTGTTTCTTTGTTTCTTTGTTTCTTTGTTTCTTTGTTTCTTTGTTTCTTTGTTTCTTTGTTTCTTTGTTTCTTTGTTTCTTTGTTTCTTTGTTTCTTTCCTTCTTTATACGTTTGTTCGATTGTTCGTTTGTTCGTTTGTTCGTTTGTTCGTTTGTTCGTTTGTTCGTTTCTTCGTTTCTTCGTTTCTTCGTTTCTTCGTTTGTTCGTTTGTTCGTTTGTTCGTTTGTTCGTTTGTTCGTTTGTTCGTTTGTTCGTTTGTTCGTTTGTTCGTTTGTTCGCTGGTTCGTTGGTTCGTTGGTTCGTTGGTTCGTTGGTTCGTTGGTTCGTTTGTTCGTTTGTTCGTTTGTCCGTTTGTTCGTTTGCTCGTTTGTTCGCTGGATCGTTGGTTCTTTGGTTCGTTGGTTCGTTGGATCGTTGTTTCGTTGGTTCGTTGGTTCGTTGGTTCGTTGGTTCGTTGGTTCGTTGGTTCGTTGGTTCGTTGGTTCGTTGGTTCGTTGGTTCGTTGGTTCGTTGGTTCGTTGGTTCGTTTTTTCGTTGGTTCGTTGGTTCGTTGGTTCGTTGGTTCGTTGGTTCGTTGGTTCGTTGGGTCGTTGGTTCGTTGGCTCGTTGGTTCGTTGGTTCGTTGGTTCGCTGGTTTTTTGGTTGGTTTGTTTCTTTGTTTCTTTCTTTCTTTGTTCGTTTGTTCGATTGTTCGTTTGTTCGTTTGTTCGTTTGTTCGTTTGTTCGTTTGTTCGTTTGTTCGTTTGTCCGTTTGTTCGTTTGCTCGTTTGTTCGCTGGATCGTTGTTTCTTTGGTTCGTTGGTTCGTTGGATCGTTGTTTCGTTGGTTCGTTGGTTCGTAGGTTCGTTGGTTCGTTGGTTCGTTGGTTCGTTGGTTCGTTGGTTCGTTGGTTCTTTCGTTCGTTGGTTCGTTGGTTCGTTGGTTCGTTGGTTCGTTGGTTCGTTGGTTCGTTGGCTCGTTGGTTCGTTGGTTCGTTGGCTCGTTGGTTCGTTGGTTCGTTGGTTCGTTGGTTCGTTGGTTCGTTGGTTCGTTGGCTCGTTGGTTCGTTGGTTCGTTGGTTCGTTGGTTCGTTGGTTCGTTGGTTCGTTGGTTCGTTGGTTCGTTTGTTCGTTTGTTCGTTTGTTCGTTTGTTCGTTTGTTCGTTTGTTCGTTTGTTCGTTTGTTCGTTTGTTCGTGGGTTCGTTGGTTCCTTGGTTCGTTGTTTCGGTGGTTTGTTTGTTTCTTTGTTTCTTTATTTCTTTGTTCGTTTGTTCGTTTGTTAGTTTGTTCTTTGATTCGTTGGTTCGTTGGTTCGTTTGTTCGTTTGTTCGCTTGTTCGTTTGTTCGTTTGTTCGTTTGTTCGTTTGTTCGTTTGTTCGTTTGTTCGTTTGTTCGTTTGTTCGTTGGTTCGTTTGTTTCTTTATTTTTTTGTTTCTTTGTTTCTTTGTTTCTTTGTTTCTTTGTTTCTTTGTTTCTTTCTTTCTTTGTTCGTTTGTTCGTTTGTTCGTTGTTTCGTTTGTTCGTTTGTTCGTTTGTTCGTTTGTACGTTTGTTCGTTTGTTCGTTTGTTCGCTGGTTCGTTTGTTTCTTTATTTTTTTGTTTCTTTGTTTCTTTGTTTCTTTGTTTCTTTGTTTCTTTGTTTCTTTGTTTCTTTGTTTCTTTGTTTCTTTCTTTCTTTGTTCGTTTGTTCGTTTGTTCGTTGTTTCGTTTGTTCGTTTGTTCGTTTGTTCGTTTGTACGTTTGTTCGTTTGTTCGTTTGTTCGCTGGTTCGTTGGTTCGTTGGTTCGTTGGTTCGTTGGTTCGTTGGTTCGTTGGTTCGTTGGTTCGTTGGTTCGTTGGTTCGTTTGTTTCTTTGTTTCTTTGTTTCTTTGTTTCTTTGTTTCTTTGTTTCTTTGTTTCTTTGTTTCTTTGTTTCTTTGTTTCTTTGTTTCTTTGTTTCTTTGTTTCTTTCCTTCTTTGTACGTTTGTTCGTTTGTTCGTTTGTTCGTTTGTTCGTTTGTTCGTTTGTTCGTTTGTTCGTTTGTTCGTTTGTTCGTTTCTTCGTTTCTTCGTTTCTTCGTTTCTTCGTTTCTTCGTTTGTTCGTTTGTTCGTTTGTTCGTTTGTTCGTTTGTTCGTTTGTTCGTTTGTTCGTTTGTTCGCTGGTTCGTTGGTTCGTTGGTTCGTTGGTTCGTTTGTTCGTTTGTTCGTTTGTCCGTTTGTTCGTTTGCTCGTTTGTTCGCTGGATCGTTGGTTCGTTGGTTCGTTGGTTCGTTGGTTCGTTGGTTCGTTGGTTCGTTGGTTCGTTGGTTCGTTGGTTCGTTGGTTCGTTGGTTCGTTGGTTCGTTTTTTCGTTGGTTCGTTGGTTCGTTGGTTCGTTGGTTCGTTGGTTCGTTGGTTCGTTGGGTCGTTGGTTCGTTGGCTCGTTGGTTCGTTGGTTCGTTGGTTCGCTGGTTTTTTGGTTGGTTTGTTTCTTTGTTTCTTTCTTTCTTTGTTCGTTTGTTTTTTCGTTTGTTCGTTTGTTCGATTGTTCGTTTGTTCGTTTGTTCGTTTGTTCGTTTGTTCGTTTGTTCGTTTGTCCGTTTGTTCGTTTGCTCGTTTGTTCGCTGGATCGTTGGTTCTTTGGTTCGTTGGTTCGTTGGATCGTTGTTTCGTTGGATCGTTGGTTCGTTGGTTCGTTGGTTCGTTGGTTCGTTGGTTCGTTGGTTCGTTGGTTCGTTGGTTCGTTGGTTCGTTGGTTCGTTGGTTCGTTGGTTCGTTGGTTCGTTGGTTCGTTGGTTCGTTGGTTCGTTGGTTCGTTGGTTCGTTGGTTCGTTGGTTCGTTGGTACGTTGGTTCGTTGGTTCGTTGGTTCGTTGGTTCGTTGGTTCGTTGGTTCGTTGGTTCGTTGGTTCGTTGGTTCGTTGGTTCGTTGGTTCGTTGGCTCGTTGGTTCGTTGGTTCGTTGGTTCGTTGGTTCGTTGGTTCGTTGGTTCGCTGGTTCGTTGGTTCGTTTGTTCGTTTGTTCGTTTGTTCGTTTGTTCGTTTGTTCGTTTGTTCGTTTGTTCGTTTGTTCGTTTGTTCGTTTGTTCGTTTGTTCGTTTGTTCGTTTGTTCGTTTGTTCGTTTGTTCGTTTGTTCGTGGGTTCGTTGGTTCCTTGGTTCGTTGTTTCGGTGGTTTGTTTGTTTCTTTGTTTCTTTATTTCTTTGTTCGTTTGTTTGTTCGTTTGTTCGTTTGTTAGTTTGTTCTTTGATTCGTTGGTTCGTTGGTTCGTTTGTTCGTTTGTTCGTTTGTTCGTTTGTTCGTTTGTTCGTTTGTTCGTTTGTTCGTTTGTTCGTTGGTTCGTTTGTTTCTTTATTTTTTTGTTTCTTTGTTTCTTTGTTTCTTTGTTTCTTTGTTTCTTTGTTTCTTTGTTTCTTTGTTTCTTTGTTTCTTTGTTTCTTTGTTTCTTTGTTTCTTTGTTTCTTTGTTTCTTTGT
Organism: Andrena cerasifolii; assembly: GCF_050908995.1. NCBI lineage: Eukaryota > Metazoa > Arthropoda > Insecta > Hymenoptera > Andrenidae > Andrena > Andrena cerasifolii. The sequence goes on along the minus strand of NW_027486594.1, from coordinate 14,728 downwards.
TTCTTTGTTTCTTTGTTTCTTTGTTTCTTTGTTTCTTTGTTTCTTTGTTTCTTTGTTTCTTTGTTTCTTTGTTTCTTTGTTTCTTTGTTTCTTTGTTTCTTTGTTTCTTTGTTTCTTTGTTTCTTTCCTTCTTTGTACGTTTGTTCGTTTGTTCGTTTGTTCGTTTGTTCGTTTGTTCGTTTGTTCGTTTGTTCGTTTGTTCGTGGGTTCGTTGGTTCCTTGGTTCGTTGTTTTGGTGGTTTGTTTGTTTCTTTGTTTCTTTATTTCTTTGTTCGTTTGTTTGTTCGTTTGTTCGTTTGTTAGTTTGTTCTTTGATTCGTTGGTTCGTTGGTTCTTTTGTTCGTTTGTTCGTTTGTTCGTTTGTTCGTTTGTTCGTTTGTTCGTTTGTTCGCTGGTTCGTTGGTTCGTTGGTTCGTTGGTTCGTTGGTTCGTTGGTTCGTTGGTTCGTTGGTTCGTTGGTTCGTTGGTTCGTTGGTTCGTTGATTCGTTGGTTCGTTTGTTTCTTTGTTTCTTTGTTTCTTTGTTTCTTTGTTTCTTTGTTTCTTTGTTTCTTTGTTTCTTTGTTTCTTTGTTTCTTTGTTTCTTTGTTTCTTTGTTTCTTTGTTTCTTTGTTTCTTTGTTTCTTTCCTTCTTTGTTCGTTTGTTCGTTTGTTCGTTTGTTCGTTTGTTCGCTGGTTCGTTGGTTCGTTGGTTCGTTGTTTCGTTGGTTCGTTGGTTCGTTGGTTCGTTGGTTCGTGGTTCGTTGGTTCGTTGGTTCGTTGGTTCGTTGGTTCGTTCGTTCGTTCGTTCGTTGGTTCGTTGGTTCGTTGGTTCGTTGGCTCGTTGGTTCGTTGGTTCGTTGGTTCGTTGGTTCGTTGGTTGGTTTGTTTCTTTGTTTCTTTCTTTCTTTGTTCCTTTGTTCGTTTGTTTGTTCGTTTGTTCGTTTGTTCGTTTGTTCGTTTGTTCGTTAGTTCGTGTGTTCGTTTGTTCGTTTGTTCGCTGGTTCGTTGGTTCGTTGGTTCGTTGGTTCGTTGGTTCGTTGGTTCGTTGGTTCGTTGGTTCGTTGGTTCGTTGGTTCGTTGGTTCGTTGGTTCGTTGGTTCGTTGGTTCGTTGGCTCGTTGGTTCGTTGGTTCGTTTGTTCGCTGGTTCGTTGGTTCGTTGGTTCGTTGGTTCGTTGGTTCGTTGGTTCGTTGGTTCGTTGGTTCGTTGGTTCGTTGGTTCGTTGGTTCGTTGGTTCGTTGGTTCGTTGGATCGTTGGTTCGTTGGTTCGTTGGTTCGTTGGTTCGTTGGCTCGTTGGTTCGTTGGTTCGTTGGTTCGTTGGTTCGTTTGTTCGTTTGTTCGTTTGTTCGTTTGTTCGTTTGTTCGTTTGTTCGTTGGTTCGTTTGTTTCTTTATTTTTTTGTTTCTTTGTTTCTTTGTTTCTTTGTTTCTTTGTTTCTTTCTTTCTTTGTTCGTTTGTTCGTTGTTTCGTTTGTTCGTTTGTTCGTTTGTTCGTTTGTTCGTTTGTTCGTTTGTTCGTTTGTTCGTTTGTTCGTTTGTTCGTTTGTTCGTTTGTTCGTTTGTTCGTTTGTTCGTTTGTTCGTTTGTTCGTTTGTTCGTTTGTTCGTTTGTTCGTTTGTTCGTTTGTTCGTTTGTTCGTTTGTTCGTTTGTTCGTTTGTTCGTTTGTTCGTTTGTTCGTTTGTTCGTTTGTTCGTTTGTTCGTTTGTTCGTTTGTTCGTTTGTTCGTTTGTTCGTTTGTTCGTTTGTTCGTTTGTTCGTTTGTTCGTTTGTTCGTTTGTTCCTTTGTTCGTTTTTTCGTTTGTCCGTTTGTTCGTTTGCTCGTTTGTTCGCTGGATCGTTGGTTCTTTGGTTCGTTGGTTCGTTGGATCGTTGTTTCGTTGGTTCGTTGGTTCGTTGGTTCGTTGGTTCGTTGGTTCGTTGGTTCGTTGGTTCGTTGGTTCGTTGGTTCGTTGGTTCGTTGGTTCGTTGGTTCGTTGGTTCGTTGGTTCGTTGGTTCGTTGGTTCGTTGGTTCGTTGGTTCGTTGGTTCGTTGGTTCGTTGGTTCGTTGGTTCGTTGCTTCGTTGGTTCGTTGGTTCGTTGGTTCGTTGGTTCGTTGGTTCGTTGGTTCGTTGGTTCGTTGGTTCGTTGGTTCGTTGGTTCGTTGGTTCGTTGGTTCGTTGGTTCGTTGGTTCGTTGGTTCGTTGGTTCGTTGGTTCGTTGGTTCGTTGGCTCGTTGGTTCGTTGGTTCGTTGGTTCGTTGGTTCGTTGGTGCGTTGGTTCGTTGGTTCGTTGTTTCGTTTGTTCGTTTGTTCGTTTGTTCGTTTGTTCGTTTGTTCGTTTGTTCGTTTGTTCGTTTGTTCGTTTGTTCGTTTGTTCGTTTGTTCGTTTGTTCGTTTGTTCGCTTGTTCGTTTGTTCGTTTGTTCGTTTGTTCGTTTTTTCGTTTGTTCGTATGTTCGTTTGTTCGTTGGTTCGTTTGTTTCTTTATTTTTTTGTTTCTTTGTTTCTTTGTTTCTTTGTTTCTTTATTTCTTTGTTTCTTTGTTTCTTTGTTTCTTTGTTTCTTTGTTTCTTTGTTTCTTTGTTTCTTTGTTTCTTTGTTTCTTTGTTTCTTTGTTTCTTTCTTTCTTTGTTCGTTTGTTCGTTTGTTCGTTGTTTCGTTTGTTCGTTTGTTCGTTTGTTCGTTTGTTCGTTTGTACGTTTGTTCGTTTGTTCGTTTGTTCGCTTGTTCGTTGGTTCGTTGGTTCGTTGGTTCGTTGGTTCGTTGGTTCGTTGGTTCGTTGGTTCGTTGGTTCGTTGATTCGTTGGTTCGTTTGTTTCTTTGTTTCTTTGTTTCTTTGTTTCTTTGTTTCTTTGTTTCTTTGTTTCTTTGTTTCTTTGTTTCTTTGTTTCTTTGTTTCTTTGTTTCTTTGTTTCTTTGTTTCTTTGTTTCTTTGTTTCTTTCCTTCTTTGTTCGTTTGTTCGTTTGTTCGTTTGTTCGTTTGTTCGTTTGTTCGTTTGTTCGTTTGTTCGCTGGTTCGTTGGTTCGTTGGTTCGTTGTTTCGTTGGTTCGTTGGTTCGTTGGTTCGTTGGTTCGTGGTTCGTTGGTTCGTTGGTTCGTTGGTTCGTTGGTTCGTTCGTTCGTTCGTTCGTTGGTTCGTTGGTTCGTTGGTTCGTTGGCTCGTTGGTTCGTTGGTTCGTTGGTTCGTTGGTTCGTTGGTTGGTTTGTTTCTTTGTTTCTTTCTTTCTTTGTTCGTTTGTTTGTTCGTTTGTTCGTTTGTTCGTTTGTTCGTTTGTTCGTTAGTTCGTGTGTTCGTTTGTTCGTTTGTTCGCTGGTTCGTTGGTTCGTTGGTTCGTTGGTTCGTTGGTTCGTTGGTTCGTTGGTTCGTTGGTTCGTTGGTTCGTTGGTTCGTTGGTTCGTTGGTTCGTTGGTTCGTTGGTTCGTTGGTTCGTTGGTTCGTTGGTTCGTTGGTTCGTTGGTTCGTTGGCTCGTTGGTTCGTTGGTTCGTTGGTTCGTTGGTTCGTTTGTTCGTTTGTTCGTTTGTTCGTTTGTTCGTTTGTTCGTTTGTTCGTTTGTTCGTTGGTTCGTTTGTTTCTTTATTTTTTTGTTTCTTTGTTTCTTTGTTTCTTTGTTTCTTTGTTTCTTTGTTCGTTTGTTCGTTTGTTCGTTGTTTCGTTTGTTCGTTTGTTCGTTTGTTCGTTTGTTCGTTTGTTCGTTTGTTCGTTTGTTCGTTTGTTCGTTTGTTCGTTTGTTCGTTTGTTCGTTTGTTCGTTTGTTCGTTTGTTCGTTTGTTCGTTTGTTCGTTTGTTCGTTTGTTCGTTTGTTCGTTTGTTCGTTTGTTCGTTTGTTCGTTTGTTCGTTTGTTCGTTTGTTCGTTTGTTCGTTTGTTCGTTTGTTCGTTTGTTCGTTTGTTCGTTTGTTCGTTTGTTCGTTTGTTCGTTTGTTCGTTTGTTCGTTTGTTCGTTTGTTCGTTTGTTCCTTTGTTCGTTTTTTCGTTTTTTCGTTTGTCCGTTTGTTCGTTTGCTCGTTTGTTCGCTGGATCGTTGCTTCTTTGGTTCGTTGGTTCGTTGGATCGTTGTTTCGTTGGTTCGTTGGTTCGTTGGTTCGTTGGATCGTTGGTTCGTTGGTTCGTCGGTTCGTTGGTTCGTGGGTTCGTTGGTTCGTTGGTTCGTTGGTTCGTTGGTTCGTTGGTTCGTTGGTTCGTTGGTTCGTTGGTTCGTTGGTTCGTTGGTTCGTTGGTTCGTTGGTTCGTTGGTTCGTTGGTTCGTTGGTTCGTTGGTTCGTTGGTTCGTTGGCTCGTTGGTTCGTTGGTTCGTTGGTTCGTTGGTTCGTTGGTTCGTTGGTTCGTTGGTTCGTTTGTTCGTTTGTTCGTTTGTTCGTTTGTTCGTTTGTTCGTTTGTTCGTTTGTTCGTTTGTTCGTTTGTTCGTTTGTTCTTGGGTTCGTTGGTTCCTTGGTTCGTTGTTTCGGTGGTTTGTTTGTTTGTTTGTTTCTTTATTTCTTTGTTCGTTTGTTTGATCGTTTGTTCGTTTGTTAGTTTGTTCTTTGATTCGTTGGTTCGTTGGTTCGTTTGTTCGTTTGTTCGCTTGTTCGTTTGTTCGTTTGTTCGTTTGTTCGTTTGTTCGTTTGTTCGTATGTTCGTTTGTTCGTTGGTTCGTTTGTTTCTTTATTTTTTTGTTTCTTTGTTTCTTTGTTTCTTTGTTTCTTTGTTTCTTTGTTTCTTTGTTTCTTTGTTTCTTTGTTTCTTTCTTTCTTTGTTCGTTTGTTCGTTTGTTCGTTGTTTCGTTTGTTCGTTTGTTCGTTTGTTCGTTTGTACGTTTGTTCGTTTGTTCGTTTGTTCGCTTGTTCGTTGGTTCGTTGGTTCGTTGGTTCGTTGGTTCGTTGGTTCGTTGGTTCGTTGGTTCGTTGGTTCGTTTGTTTCTTTGTTTCTTTGTTTCTTTGTTTCTTTGTTTCTTTGTTTCTTTGTTTCTTTGTTTCTTTGTTTCTTTGTTTCTTTGTTTCTTTGTTTCTTTGTTTCTTTGTTTCTTTCCTTCTTTGTACGTTTGTTCGTTTGTTCGTTTGTTCGTTTGTTCGTTTGTTCGTTTGTTCGTTTCTTCGTTTCTTCGTTTCTTCGATTCTTCGTTTGTTCGTTTGTTCGTTTGTTCGTTTGTTCGTTTGTTCGTTTGTTCGTTTGTTCGTTTGTTCGTTTGTTCGTTTGTTCGTTTGTTCGTTTGTTCGTTTGTTCTCTGGTTCGTTGGTTGGTTGGTTCGTTGGTTCGTTGGTTCGTTGGTTCGTTGGTTCGTTGGTTCGTTGGTTCGTTGGTTGGTTGGTTCGTTGGTTCGTTGATTCGTTGGTTCGTTTTTTTCTTTGTTTCTTTGTTTCTTTGTTTCTTTGTTTCTTTGTTTCTTTGTTTCGTTGTTTCTTAGTTTCTTTGTTTCTTTGTTTCTTTGTTTCTTTGTTTCTTTGTTTCTTTCCATCTTTGTTCGTTTGTTCGTTTGTTCGTTTGTTCGTTTGTTCGTTTGTTCGTTTGTTCGTTTGTTCGTTTGTTCGTTTGTTCGTTTGTTCGTTTGTTCGTTTGTTCGTTTGTTCGCTGGTTCGTTGGTTCGTTGGTTCGTTGGTTCGTTGGTTCATTGGTTCGTTGGTTCGTTGGTTCGTTGGTTCGTTGGTTCGTTGGTTCGTTGGTTCGTTGGTTCGTTCGTTCGTTGGTTCGATGGTTCGTTGGTTCGTTGGCTCGTTGGTTCGTTGGTTCGTTGGTTCGTTGGTTCGTTGGTTGGTTTGTTTCTTTGTTTCTTTCTTTCTTTGTTCGTTTGTTTGTTCGTTTGTTCGTTTGTTCGTTTGTTCGTTTGTTCGTTTGTTCGTTAGTTCGTGTGTTCGTTTGTTCGTTTGTTCGCTGGTTCGTTGGTTCGTTGGTTCGTTGGTTCGTTGGTTCGTTGGTTCGTTGGTTCGTTGGTTCGTTGGTTCGTTGGTTCGTTGGTTCGTTCGTTCGTTGGTTCGTTGGTTCGTTGGTTCGTTGGCTCGTTGGTTCGTTGGTTCGTTTGTTCGCTGGTTCGTTGGTTCGTTGGTTCGTTGGTTCGTTGGTTCGTTGTTTCGTTGGTTCGTTGGTTCGTTGGTTCGTTGGTTCGTTGATTCGTTGGTTCGTTGGTTCGTTGGTTCGTTGGTTCGTTGGTTCGTTGGTTCGTTGGCTCGTTGGTTCGTTGGTTCGTTGGTTCGTTGGTTCGTTTGTTCGTTTCTTCGTTTGTTCGTTTGTTCGTTTGTTCGTTGGTTCGTTTGTTTCTTTATATTTTTGTTTCTTTGTTTCTTTGTTTCTTTGTTTCTTTCTTTCTTTGTTCGTTTGTTCGTTTGTTCGTTGTTTCGTTTGTTCGTTTGTTCGTTTGTTCGTTTGTTCGTTTGTTCGTTTGTTCGTTAGTTCGTGTGTTCGTTTGTTCGTTTGTTCGCTGGTTCGTTGGTTCGTTGGTTCGTTGGTTCGTTGGTTCGTTGGTTCGTTGGTTCGTTGGTTCGTTGGTTCGTTGGTTCGTTGGTTCGTTCGTTCGTTGGTTCGTTGGTTCGTTGGTTCGTTGGCTCGTTGGTTCGTTGGTTCGTTTGTTCGCTGGTTCGTTGGTTCGTTGGTTCGTTGGTTCGTTGGTTCGTTGGTTCGTTGGTTCGTTGGTTCGTTGGTTCGTTGGTTCGTTGGTTCGTTGATTCGTTGGTTCGTTGGTTCGTTGGTTCGTTGGTTCGTTGGTTCGTTGGTTCGTTGGCTCGTTGGTTCGGTGGTTCGTTGGTTCGTTGGTTCGTTTGTTCGTTTGTTCGTTTGTTCGTTTGTTCGTTTGTTCGTTGGTTCGTTTGTTTCTTTATATTTTTGTTTCTTTGTTTCTTTGTTTCTTTGTTTCTTTCTTTCTTTGTTCGTTTGTTCGTTTGTTCGTTGTTTCGTTTGTTCGTTTGTTCGTTTGTTCGTTTGTTCGTTTGTTCGTTTGTTCGTTTGTTCGTTTGTTCGTTTGTTCGTTTGTTCGCTGGTTCGTTGGTTCGTTGGTTCGTTGGTTCGTTGGTTCCTTGGTTCGTTGTTTCGGTGGTTTGTTTGTTTCTTTGTTTCTTTATTTCTTTGTTCGTTTGTTTGTTCGTTTGTTCGTTTGTTAGTTTGTTCTTTGATTCGTTGGTTCGTTGGTTCGTTTGTTCGTTTGTTCGCTTGTTCGTTTGTTCGTTTGTTCGTTTGTTCGTTTGTTCGTTTGTTCGTATGTTCATTTGTTCGTTGGTTCGTTTGTTTCTTTATTTTTTTGTTTCTTTGTTTCTTTTTTTCTTTGTTTCTTTGTTTCTTTGTTTCTTTCTTTCTTTGTTCGTTTGTTCGTTTGTTCGTTGTTTCGTTTGTTCGTTTGGTCGTTTGTTCGTTTGTACGTTTGTTCGTTTGTTCGTTTGTTCGCTGGTTCGTTGGTTCGTTGGTTCGTTGGTTCGTTGGTTCGTTGGTTCGTTGGTTCGTTGGTTCGTTGGTTCGTTGGTTCGTTGGTTCGTTTGTTTCTTTGTTTCTTTGTTTCTTTGTTTCTTTGTTTCTTTGTTTCTTTGTTTCTTTGTTTCTTTGTTTCTTTGTTTCTTTGTTTCTTTGTTTCTTTGTTTCTTTGTTTCTTTGTTTCTTTGTTTCTTTCCTTCTTTGTACGTTTGTTCGTTTGTTCGTTTGTTCGTTTGTTCGTTTGTTCGTTTGTTCGTTTGTTCGTTTCTTCGTTTCTTCGTTTCTTCGTTTCTTCGTTTCTTCGTTTCTTCGTTTCTTCGTTTCTTCGTTTCTTCGTTTGTTCGTTTGTTCGTTTGTTCGTTTGTTCGTTTGTTCGTTTGTTCGTTTGTTCGCTGGTTCGTTGGTTCGTTGGTTCGTTGGTTCGTTGGTTCGTTGGTTCGTTGGTTCGTTGGTTCGTTGGTTCGTTGGTTCGTTGGTTCGTTGGTTCGTTGATTCGTTGGTTCGTTTGTTTCTTTGCTTCTTTGTTTCTTTGTTTCTTTGTTTCTTTGTTTCTTTATTTCTTTGTTTCTTTGTTTCTTTGTTTCTTTCCATCTTTGTTCGTTTGTTCGTTTGTTCGTTTGTTCGTTTGTTCGTTTGTTCGTTTGTTCGTTTGTTCGTTTGTTCGTTTGTTCGTTTGTTCGCTGGTTCGTTGGTTCGTTGGTTCGTTGGTTCGTTGGTTCGTTGGTTCGTTGGTTCGTTGGTTCGTTGGTTCGTTGGTTCGTTGGTTCGTTGGTTCGTTGGTTCGTTCGTTCGTTGGTTCGTTGGTTCGTTGGTTCGTTGGCTCGTTGGTTCGTTGGTTCGTTGGTTCGTTGGTTCGTTGGTTGGTTTGTTTCTTTGTTTCTTTCTTTCTTTGTTCGTTTGTTTGTTCGTTTGTTCGTTTGTTCGTTGGTTCGTTGGTTCGTTGGTTCGTTGGTTCGTTGGTTCGTTGGTTCGTTGGTTCGTTGGTTCGTTGGTTCGTTGGTTCGTTGGTTCGTTGGTTCGTTGGTTCGTTGGTTCGTTGGTTCGTTGGTTCGTTGGCTCGTTGGTTCGTTGGTTCGTTGGTTCGTTGGTTCGTTGGTTCGTTGGTTCGTTGGTTCGTTTGTTCGTTTGTTCGCTTGTTCGTTTGTTCGTTTGTTCGTTTGTTCGTTTGTTCGTTTGTTCGTTTGTTCGTATGTTCGTTTGTTCGTTGGTTCGTTTGTTTCTTTATTTTTTTGTTTCTTTGTTTCTTTGTTTCTTTGTTTCTTTGTTTCTTTCTTTCTTTGTTCGTTTGTTCGTTTGTTCGTTGTTTCGTTTGTTCGTTTGTTCGTTTGTTCGTTTGTACGTTTGTTCGTTTGTTCGTTTGTTCGCTGGTTCGTTGGTTCGTTGGTTCGTTGGTTCGTTGGTTCGTTGGTTCGTTGGTTCGTTGGTTCGTTGGTTCGTTGGTTCGTTTGTTTCTTTGTTTCTTTGTTTCTTTGTTTCTTTGTTTCTTTGTTTCTTTGTTTCTTTGTTTCTTTGTTTCTTTGTTTCTTTGTTTCTTTGTTTCTTTGTTTCTTTGTTTCTTTGTTTCTTTGTTTCTTTGTTTCTTTGTTTCTTTGTTTCTTTGTTTCTTTGTTTCTTTCCTTCTTTGTACGTTTGTTCGTTTGTTCGTTTGTTCGTTTGTTCGTTTGTTCGTTTGTTCGTTTCTTCGTTTCTTCGTTTCTTCGTTTCTTCGTTTCTTCGTTTGTTCGTTTGTTCGTTTGTTCGTTTGTTCGTTTGTTCGTTTGTTCGTTTGTTCGTTTGTTCGTTTGTTCGTTTGTTCGTTTGTTCGTTTGTTCGCTGGTTCGTTGGTTCGTTGGTTCGTTGGTTCGTTGGTTCGTTGGTTCGTTGGTTCGTTGGTTCGTTGGTTCGTTGGTTCGTTGGTTCGTTGGTTCGTTGGTTCGTTGGTTCGTTGATTCGTTGGTTCGTTTGTTTCTTTGTTTCTTTGTTTCTTTGTTTCTTTGTTTCTTTGTTTCTTTGTTTCTTTGTTTCTTTGTTTCTTTGTTTCTTTCCATCTTTGTTCGTTTGTTCGTTTGTTCGTTTGTTCGTTGGTTCGTTGGTTCGTTGGTTCGTTGGTTCGTTGGTTCGTTGGTTCGTTGGTTCGTTGGTTCGTTGGTTCGTTGGTTCGTTGGTTCGTTGGTTCGTTGGTTCGTTGGCTCGTTGGTTCGTTGGTTCGTTGGTTCGTTGGTTCGTTTGTTCGTTTGTTCGTTTGTTCGTTTGTTCGTTTGTTCGTTTGTTCGTTGGTTCGTTTGTTTCTTTATTTTTTTGTTTCTTTGTTTCTTTGTTTCTTTGTTTCTTTCTTTCTTTGTTCGTTTGTTCGTTTGTTCGTTGTTTCGTTTGTTCGTTTGTTCGTTTGTTCGTTTGTTCGTTTGTTCGTTTGTTCGTTTGTTCGTTTGTTCGTTTGTTCGTTTGTTCGTTTGTTCGTTTGTTCGTTTGTTCGTTTGTTCGTTTGTTCGTTTGTTCGTTTGTTCGTTTGTTCGTTTGTTCGTTTGTTCGTTTGTTCGTTTGTTCGTTTGTTCGTTTGTTCGTTTGTTCGTTTGTTCGTTTGTTCGTTTGTTCGTTTGTTCGTTTGTTCGTTTGTTCGTTTGTTCGTTTGTTCGTTTGTTCGTTTGTTCGTTTGTTCCTTTGTTCGTTTTTTCGTTTGTCCGTTTGTTCGTTTGCTCGTTTGTTCGCTGGATCGTTGGTTCTTTGGTTCGTTGGTTCGTTGGATCGTTGTTTCGTTGGTTCGTTGGTTCGTTGGTTCGTTGGTTCGTTGGTTCGTTGGTTCGTTGGTTCGTTGGTTCGTTGGTTCGTTAGTTCGTTGGTTCGTTGGTTCGTTGGTTCGTTGGTTCGTTGGTTCGTTGGTTCGTTGGTTCGTTGGTTCGTTGGTTCGTTGGCTCGTTGGTTCGTTGGTTCGTTGGTTCGTTGGTTCGTTGGTTCGTTGGTTCGTTGGTTCGTTGGTTCGTTTGTTCGTTTGTTCGTTTGTTCGTTTGTTCGTTTGTTCGTTTGTTCGTTTGTTCGTTTGTTCGTTTGTTCGTTTGTTCGTGGGTTCGTTGGTTCCTTGGTTCGTTGTTTCGGTGGTTTGTTTGTTTCTTTGTTTCTTTATTTCTTTGTTCGTTTGTTTGATCGTTTGTTCGTTTGTTAGTTTGTTCTTTGATTCGTTGGTTCGTTGGTTCGTTTGTTCGTTTGTTCGCTTGTTCGTTTGTTCGTTTGTTCGTTTGTTCGTTTGTTCGTTTGTTCGTATGTTCGTTTGTTCGTTGGTTCGTTTCTTTCTTTATTTTTTTGTTTCTTTGTTTCTTTGTTTCTTTGTTTCTTTGTTTCTTTGTTTCTTTGTTTCTTTGTTTCTTTGTTTCTTTGTTTCTTTGTTTCTTTGTTTCTTTCTTTCTTTGTTCGTTTGTTCGTTTGTTCGTTGTTTCGTTTGTTCGTTTGTTCGTTTGTTCGTTTGTTCGTTTGTACGTTTGTTCGTTTGTTCGTTTGTTCGCTTGTTCGTTGGTTCGTTGGTTCGTTGGTTCGTTGGTTCGTTGGTTCGTTGGTTCGTTGGTTCGTTGGTTCGTTGGTTCGTTTGTTTCTTTGTTTCTTTGTTTCTTTGTTTCTTTGTTTCTTTGTTTCTTTGTTTCTTTGTTTCTTTGTTTCTTTGTTTCTTTGTTTCTTTGTTTCTTTGTTTCTTTGTTTCTTTGTTTCTTTGTTTCTTTCCTTCTTTGTACGTTTGTTCGTTTGTTCGTTTGTTCGTTTGTTCGTTTCTTCGTTTCTTCGTTTCTTCGTTCCTTCGTTTCTTCGTTTCTTCGTTTCTTCGTTTCTTCGTTTGTTCGTTTGTTCGTTTGTTCGTTTGTTCGTTTGTTCGTTTGTTCGTTTGTTCGTTTGTTCGTTTGTTCGTTTGTTCGTTTGTTCGTTTGTTCTCTGGTTCGTTGGTTGGTTGGTTCGTTGGTTCGTTGGTTCGTTGGTTCGTTGGTTCGTTGGTTCGTTGGTTCGTTGGTTGGTTGGTTCGTTGGTTCGTTGATTCGTTGGTTCGTTTTTTTCTTTGTTTCTTTGTTTCTTTGTTTCTTTGTTTCTTTGTTTCTTTGTTTCTTTGTTTCTTTGTTTCTTTGTTTCTTTGTTTCTTTGTTTCTTTGTTTCTTTGTTTCTTTGTTTCTTTGTTTCTTTGTTTCTTTGTTTCTTTGTTTCTTTGTTTCTTTGTTTCTTTGTTTCTTTGTTTCTTTGTTTCTTTGTTTCTTTGTTTCTTTGTTTCTTTGTTTCTTTGTTTCTTTGTTTCTTTCCATCTTTGTTCGTTTGTTCGTTTGTTCGTTTGTTCGTTTGTTCGTTTGTTCGTTTGTTCGTTTGTTCGTTTGTTCGTTTGTTCGTTTGTTCGTTTGTTCGCTGGTTCGTTGGTTCGTTGGTTCGTTGGTTCGTTGGTTCGTTGGTTCGTTGGTTCGTTGGTTCGTTGGTTCGTTGTTTCGTTGGTTCGTTGGTTCGTTGGTTCGTTCGTTCGTTGGTTCGATGGTTCGTTGGTTCGTTGGCTCGTTGGTTCGTTGGTTCGTTGGTTCGTTGGTTCGTTGGTTGGTTTGTTTCTTTGTTTCTTTCTTTCTTTGTTCGTTTGTTTGTTCGTTTGTTCGTTTCTTCGTTTGTTCGTTTGTTCGTTAGTTCGTGTGTTCGTTTGTTCGTTTGTTCGCTGGTTCGTTGGTTCGTTGGTTCGTTGGTTCGTTGGTTCGTTGGTTCGTTGGTTCGTTGGTTCGTTCGTTCGTTGGTTCGTTGGTTCGTTGGTTCGTTGGCTCGTTGGTTCGTTGGTTCGTTTGTTCGCTGGTTCGTTGGTTCGTTGGTTCGTTGGTTCGTTGGTTCGTTGGTTCGTTGGTTCGTTGGTTCGTTGGTTCGTTGGTTCGTTGGTTCGTTGATTCGTTGGTTCGTTGGTTCGTTGGTTCGTTGGTTCGTTGGTTCGTTGGTTCGTTGGCTCGTTGGTTCGTTGGTTCGTTGGTTCGTTGGTTCGTTTGTTCGTTTGTTCGTTTGTTCGTTTGTTCGTTTGTTCGTTGGTTCGTTTGTTTCTTTATATTTTTGTTTCTTTGTTTCTTTGTTTCTTTGTTTCTTTCTTTCTTTGTTCGTTTGTTCGTTTGTTCGTTGTTTCGTTTGTTCGTTTGTTCGTTTGTTCGTTTGTTCGTTTGTTCGTTTGTTCGTTTGTTCGTTTGTTCGTTTGTTCGTTTGTTCGCTGGTTCGTTGGTTCGTTGGTTCGTTGGTTCGTTGGTTCGTTGGTTCGTTGGTTCGTTGGTTCGTTGGTTCGTTGGTTCGTTGGTTCGTTGGTTCGTTGGTTCGTTGGTTCGTTGGTTCGTTGGTTCGTTGGTTCGTTGGTTCGTTGGTTCGTTGGTTCGTTGGTTCGTTGGTTCGTTGGTTCGTTGGTTCGTTGGTTCGTTGGTTCGTTGGTTCGTTGGTTCGTTGGTTCGTTGGTTCGTTGGTTCGTTGGTTCGTTGGTTCGTTGGTTCGTTGGTTCGTTGGTTCGTTGGTTCGTTGGTTCGTTGGTTCGTTGGTTCGTTGGTTCGTTGGTTCGTTGGTTCGTTGGTTCGTTGGTTCGTTGGCTCGTTGGTTCGTTGGTTCGTTGGTTCGTTGGTTCGTTGGTTCGTTGGTTCGTTGGTTCGTTGGTTCGTTGGTTCGTTGGTTCGTTTGTTCGTTTGTTCGTTTGTTCGTTTGTTCGTTTGTTCGTTTGTTCGTATGTTCATTTGTTCGTTGGTTCGTTTGTTTCTTTATTTTTTTGTTTCTTTGTTTCTTTTTTTCTTTGTTTCTTTGTTTCTTTGTTTCTTTCTTTCTTTGTTCGTTTGTTCGTTTGTTCGTTGTTTCGTTTGTTCGTTTGGTCGTTTGTTCGTTTGTACGTTTGTTCGTTTGTTCGTTTGTTCGCTGGTTCGTTGGTTCGTTGGTTCGTTGGTTCGTTGGTTCGTTGGTTCGTTGGTTCGTTGGTTCGTTGGTTCGTTGGTTCGTTTGTTTCTTTGTTTCTTTGTTTCTTTGTTTCTTTGTTTCTTTGTTTCTTTGTTTCTTTGTTTCTTTCCTTCTTTGTACGTTTGTTCGTTTGTTCGTTTGTTCGTTTGTTCGTTTGTTCGTTTCTTCGTTTGTTCGTTTCTTCGTTTCTTCGTTTCTTCGTTTCTTCGTTTCTTCGTTTCTTCGTTTGTTCGTTTGTTCGTTTGTTCGTTTGTTCGTTTGTTCGTTTGTTCGTTTGTTCGTTTGTTCGTTTGTTCGTTTGTTCGCTGGTTCGTTGGTTCGTTGGTTCGTTGGTTCGTTGGTTCGTTGGTTCGTTGGTTCGTTGGTTCGTTGGTTCGTTGGTTCGTTGGTTCGTTGGTTCGTTGATTCGTTGGTTCGTTTGTTTCTTTGTTTCTTTGTTTCTTTGTTTCTTTGTTTCTTTGTTTCTTTGTTTCTTTGTTTCTTTGTTTCTTTGTTTCTTTGATTCTTTGTTTCTTTCCATCTTTGTTCGTTTGTTCGTTTGTTCGTTTGTTCGTTTGTTCGTTTGTTCGTTTGTTCGTTTGTTCGTTTGTTCGTTTGTTCGTTTGTTCGTTTGTTCGTTTGTTCGTTTGTTCGCTGGTTCGTTGGTTCGTTGGTTCGTTGGTTCGTTGGTTCGTTGGTTCGTTGGTTCGTTGGTTCGTTGGTTCGTTGGTTCGTTGGTTCGTTGGTTCGTTGGTTCGTTGGTTCGTTCGTTCGTTGGTTCGTTGGTTCGTTGGTTCGTTGGCTCGTTGGTTCGTTGGTTCGTTGGTTCGTTGGTTCGTTGGTTCGTTTGTTTCTTTGTTTCTTTCTTTCTTTGTTCGTTTGTTTGTTCGTTTGTTCGTTTGTTCGTTGGTTCGTTGGTTCGTTGGTTCGTTGGTTCGTTGGTTCGTTGGTTCGTTGGTTCGTTGGTTCGTTGGTTCGTTGGTTCGTTGGTTCGTTGGTTCGTTGGTTCGTTGGTTCGTTGGTTCGTTGGCTCGTTGGTTCGTTGGTTCGTTGGTTCGTTGGTTCGTTGGTTCGTTGGTTCGTTGGTTCGTTTGTTCGTTTGTTCGCTTGTTCGTTTGTTCGTTTGTTCGTTTGTTCGTTTGTTCGTTTGTTCGTATGTTCGTTTGTTCGTTGGTTCGTTTGTTTCTTTATTTTTTTGTTTCTTTGTTTCTTTGTTTCTTTGTTTCTTTGTTTCTTTGTTTCTTTGTTCGTTTGTTCGTTTGTTCGTTGTTTCGTTTGTTCGTTTGTTCGTTTGTTCGTTTGTACGTTTGTTCGTTTGTTCGTTTGTTCGCTGGTTCGTTGGTTCGTTGGTTCGTTGGTTCGTTGGTTCGTTGGTTCGTTGGTTCGTTGGTTCGTTGGTTCGTTGGTTCGTTTGTTTCTTTGTTTCTTGTTTCTTTGTTTCTTTGTTTCTTTGTTTCTTTGTTTCTTTGTTTCTTTGTTTCTTTGTTTCTTTGTTTCTTTGTTTCTTTGTTTCTTTGTTTCTTTGTTTCTTTGTTTC
>NW_027486593.1:5000-21540 GCF_050908995.1 Andrena cerasifolii | reverse complement strand
CGTTGGTTTCGTTTGGTTCGTTTGTTCGTTGTTCGTTGGTTCGTTGGTTCGTTGTTCGTTGGTTCGTTGGTTCGTTGGTTCGTTGGTTCGTTGTTGGTTCGTTGGTTCGTTGGTTCGTTGGTTCGTTTGTTCGTTGGTTCGTTGGTTCGTTGGTTCGTTGGTTCGTTGGTTCGTTGGTTTCGTTGGTTCGTTGGTTCGTTGGTTCGTTGGTTCGTTGGTTCTGTTGGTTCGTTGGTTCGTTGGTTCGTTTGGTTCGTTGGTTTCGTTGTTCCGTTGGTTCGTTGGTTCGTTGGTTCGTTGTTCGTTGGTTCGTTGGTTCGTTGGTTCGTTGGTTCGTTGGTTCGTTGGTTCGTTGGTTCTGTTCGTTGTTTCGTTGTTTCGTTTGTTTCGTTGTTTCGTTGTTTCGTTGTTTCGTTGGTTCTTTTCTTTCTTTTGTCACTTTGTTCTTTTGTTCGATGGTTCGTTGGTTCGTTGGTTCGTTGGTTCGTTGGTTCGTTGGTTCGTTGGTTCGTTGGTTCGTTGGATCGTTGGTTCGAAGGTTCGTTGGTTCGTTTGTTCATTTGTTCGTTGGTTCGTTGGTTCGTTGGTTCGTTGGTTCGTTGGTTCGTTGGTTCGTTGTTTCGTTGTTTCGTTGTTTCGTTTGTTTCGTTGTTTCGTTTGGTTCTTTTCTTTCTTTGTCACTTTGTTCGTTTGTTCGTTTGTTCGTTGGTTCGTTGTTCGTTGGTTCGTTGGTTCGTTGGTTCGTTGGTTCGTTGGATCGTTTGTTCGTTGGTTCGTTGGTTCGTTGGTTCGTTGGTTCGTTGGTTCGTTGGTTCGTTGGTTCGTTGGTTCGTTGGTTCGTTGGTTCGTTGGTTCGTTGGTTTCGTTGGTTCGTTGGTTCGTTGGTTCGTTGGTTCGTTGGTTCGTTGGTTCGTTGGTTCGTTTGTTCCTTTGTTCCTTTGTTCGTATGTTCGTTTGTTCGTTTGTTCGTTTGTTCGTTGGTTCGTTGGTTCGTTTGTTCGTTTGTTCGTTGGTTCCTTTGTTCGTTTGTTCGTTTGTTCGTTTGTTCGTTGGTTCGTTGGTTCGTTGGTTCGTTGGTTCGTTGGTTCGTTTGTTCGTTGGTTCGTTGTTTTGTTGGTTCGTTTGTTCGTTGTTTCGTTGTTTCGTTGTTTCGTTGTTTCGTTTGTTTCGTTGTTTCGTTGTTTCGTTGGTTCTTTTCTTTCTTTGTCACTTTGTTCGTTTGTTCGTTTGTTCGTTTGTTCGTTTGTTCGTTGGTTCGTTGGTTCGTTGGTTCGTTGGTTCGTTGTTCCTTTGTTCCTTTGTTCGTTTGTTCGTTTGTTCGTTTGTTCGTTTGTTCGTTGGTTCGTTGTTCGTTGTTCGTTTGTTCGTTGGTTCCTTTGTTCGTTTGTTCGTTTGTTCGTTTGTTCGTTGGTTCGTTGGTTCGTTGGTTCGTTGGTTCGTTGGTTCGTTTGTTCGTTGGTTCGTTGTTTTGTTGTTTCGTTGTTTCGTTGTTTCGTTGTTTCGTTGTTTCGTTGTTTCGTTGTTCGTTGTTTCGTTGTTTCGTTTTTTCGTTGTTTCGTTGTTTCGTTGTTCGTTGTTTCGTTGTTTCGTTGTTTCGTTGTTTCGTTGTTTCGTGGTTCGTTGGTTCGTTGGTTCGTTGGTTCGTTGTTCGTTGGTTCGTTGGTTCGTTTTCGTTGGTTCGTTGGATCGTTGGTTCGTTGGTTCGTTTGTTCGTTGGTTCGTTGGTTCGTTGGTTCGTTGGTTCGTTGGTTCGTTGGTTCGTTGGTTCGTTTGTTCGTTGGTTCGTTGGTTCGGTTGGTTCGTTGGTTCGTTGGTTCGTTGGTTCGTTGGTTCGTTTGTTCGTTGTTTCGTTGGTTCGTTGGTTCGTTGGTTCGTTGGTTCGTTGGTTCGTTGGTTCGTTGGTTCGTTGGTTCGTTGGATCGTTGGTTCGTTGGTTCGTTGGATCGTTGGTGGTTCGTTTGTTCGTTTGTTCGTTTGTTCGTTGGTTCGTTGGTTCGTTGGTTCGTTGTTTCGTTGTTTCGTTGTTTCGTTGTTTCGTTGTTTCGTTGTTTCGTTGTTTCGTTGTTTCGTTTGTTTCGTTGTTTCGTTGTTTCGTTGTTTCGTTGTTTCGTTGTTTCGTTTGTTCGTTTGTTCGTTTGTTCGATGGTTCGTTGGTTCGTTGGTTCGTTGGTTCTCTGGATCGTTGGTTCGAAGGTTCGTGGTTCGTTTGTTCATTTGTTCGTTGGTCGTTGGTTCGTTGGTTCGTTGGTTCGTTGGTTCGTTGTTCGTTGGTTCGTTGGTTCGTTGGTTCGTTGGTTCGTTGGTTCGTTGTTTCGTTGTTTCGTTGTTTCGTTGTTTCGTTGTATCGTTGTTTCGTTGTTTCGTTGTTTCGTTGTTTCGTTTTTCGTTTTTTCGTTGGTTCTTTTGTTTCTTTGTCACTTTGTTCGTCTGTTCGTTTGTTCGTTTGTTCGTTTGTTCGTTGGTACGTTGGTTCGTTGGTTCGTTGGTTCGTTGGTTCGTTGTTCGTTGTTTCGTTGTTTCGTTGTTTCGTTGTTTCGTTGTTTCGTTGTTTCGTTGTTTCGTTGTTTCGTTGTTTCGTTGTTTCGTTGTTTCGTTGTTTCGTTGTTTCGTTGTTTCGTTGTTTCGTTGTTTCGTTTGTTTCGTTGTTTCGTTGTTTCGTTGTTTCGTTGTTCGTTGTTTCGTTGTTTCGTTTGTTCGTTTGTTCGTTGGTTCGTTGGTTCGTTGGTTCGTTGGTTCGTTGTTTCGTTGTTTCGTTGTTTCGTTGTTTCGTTGTTTCGTTGGTTCTTTTGTTTCTTTGTCACTTTTTTCGTTTGTTCGTTTGTTCGTTTGTTCGTTGGTACGTTGGTTCGTTGGTTCGTTGGTTCGTTGGTTCGTTGGTTCGTTGTTTGTTGTTTCGTTGTTTCGTTGTTTCGTTGTTTCGTTGTTTCGTTGTTTCGTTGTTTCGTTGTTTCGTTGTTTCGTTGTTTCGTTGTTTCGTTGTTTCGTTGTTTCGTTGTTTCGTTGTTTCGTTGTTTCGTTGTTTCGTTGTTTCGTTGTTTCGTTGTTTCGTTGTTTCGTTGTTTCGTTGTTTCGTTGTTTCGTTGTTTCGTTGTTTCGCTGTTTCGTTGTTTCGTTGTTTCGTTGTTTCGTTGTTTCGTTGTTTCGTTGTTTCGTTGTTTCGTTGGTTCTTTTCTTTCTTTGTCACTTTGTTCGTTTGTTCGTTGGTTCGTTGGTTCGTTGGTTCGTTGGTTCGTTGGTTCGTTGGTTCGTTGGTTCGTTGGATCTTTGGTTCGAAGGTTCGTTGGTTCGTTTGTTCATTTGTTCGTTGGTTCGTTGGTTCGTTGGTTCGTGGGTTCGTTGGTTCGTTGGTTCGTTGTTTCGTTGTTTCGTTGTTTCGTTGTTTCGTTGTTTCGTTGGTTCTTTTCTTTCTTTGTCACTTTGTTCGTTTGTTCGTTTGTTCGTTTGTTCGTTGGTTCGTTGGTTCGTTGGTTCGTTGGTTCGTTGGTTCGTTGGTTCGTTGGTTCGTTGGATCGTTTGTTCGTTGGTTCGAAGGTTCGTTGGTTCGTTGGTTCGTTGGTTCGTTGGTTC
Source organism: Andrena cerasifolii (assembly GCF_050908995.1). NCBI lineage: Eukaryota > Metazoa > Arthropoda > Insecta > Hymenoptera > Andrenidae > Andrena > Andrena cerasifolii. The sequence continues at coordinate 17,973 of NW_027486593.1, read as the reverse complement.
GTTGGTTCGTTGGTTCGTTGGTTCGTTGGTTCGTTGGTTCGTTGGTTCGTTGGTTCGTTGGTTCGTTGGTTCGTTGGTTCGTTGGTTCGTTGGTTCGTTGGTTCGTTGGTTCGTTGGTTCGTTGGTTCGTTGGTTCGTTGGTTCGTTGGTTCGTTGGTTCGTTTGTTCGTTTGTTCGTTTGTTCGTTTGTTCGTTTGTTCGTTTGTTCGTTTGTTCGTTTGTTCGTTTCTTCGTTTCTTCGTTGGTTCGTTGGTTCGTTTGTTCGTTGGTTCGTTGGTTCGTTGGTTCGTTGGTTCGTTGGTTCGTTGGTTCGTTGGTTCGTTTGTTCTTTTGTTCGTTTGTTCGTTGGTTCGTTGGTTCGTTGGTTCGTTGGTTCGTTGGTTCGTTGGTTCGTTTCTTCGTTGGTTCGTTGGTTCGTTTGTTCGTTTGTTCGTTGGTTCGTTGGTTCTTTGGTTCGTTGGTTCGTTGGTTCGTTGGTTCGTTGGTTCGTTGGTTCGTTGGATCGTTGGTTCGAAGGTTCGTTGTTTCGTTGTTTCGTTGTTTCGTTGTTTCGTTGTTTCGTTGTTTCGTTGTTCGTTTGTTCGTTTGTTCGTTTGTTCGTTGTTTCGTTGTTTCGTTGTTTCGTTGTTTCGTTGGTTCTTTTCTTTCTTTGTCACTTTGTTCGTTTGTTCGTTTGTTCGTTGGTTCGTTGGTTCGTTGGTTCGTTGGTTCGTTGGTTCGTTGGTTCGTTGGTTCGTTGGATCGTTTGTTCGATGGTTCGTTGGTTCGTTGGTTCGTTGGATCGTTTGTTCGATGGTTCGTTGGTTCGTTGGTTCGTTGGTTCGTTGGTTCGTTGGTTCGTTGGTTCGTTGGTTCGTTGGTTCGTTTGTTCGTTTGTTCGTTTGTTCGTTTGTTCGTTTGTTCGTTTGTTCGTTTGTTCGTTTGTTCGTTTGTTCGTTGGTTCGTTGGTTCGTTGGTTCGTTGGATCGTTTGTTCGTTGGTTCGAAGGTTCGTTGGTTCGTTGTTTCGTTTGTTCGTTTGTTCGTTTGTTCGTTGGTTCCTTTGTTCGTTTGTTCGTTTGTTCGTTTGTTCGTTGGTTCGTTGGTTCGTTGGTTCGTTGGTTCGTTGGTTCGTTGGTTCGTTGGTTCGTTGGTTCGTTGGTTCGTTGGTTCGTTGGTTCGTTGGTTCGTTGGTTCGTTGGTTCGTTGGTTCGTTGGTTCGTTGGTTCGTTGGTTCGTTGGTTCGTTGGTTCGTTGGTTCGTTGGTTCGTTGGTTCGTTGGTTCGTTGGTTCGTTTGTTCCTTTGTTCCTTTGTTCGTATGTTCGTTTGTTCGTTTGTTCGTTTGTTCGTTGGTTCGTTGGTTCGTTTGTTCGTTTGTTCGTTGGTTCCTTTGTTCGTTTGTTCGTTTGTTCGTTTGTTCGTTGGTTCGTTGGTTCGTTGGTTCGTTGGTTCGTTGGTTCGTTTGTTCGTTGGTTCGTTGTTTTGTTGGTTCGTTTGTTCGTTGTTTCGTTGTTTCGTTGGTTCTTTTCTTTCTTTGTCACTTTGTTCGTTTGTTCGTTTGTTCGTTTGTTCGTTTGTTCGTTGGTTCGTTGGTTCGTTGGTTCGTTGGTTCGTTTGTTCCTTTGTTCCTTTGTTCGTTTGTTCGTTTGTTCGTTTGTTCGTTTGTTCGTTGGTTCGTTGGTTCGTTTGTTCGTTTGTTCGTTGGTTCCTTTGTTCGTTTGTTCGTTTGTTCGTTTGTTCGTTGGTTCGTTGGTTCGTTGGTTCGTTGGTTCGTTGGTTCGTTTGTTCGTTGGTTCGTTGTTTTGTTGTTTCGTTGTTTCGTTGTTTCGTTGTTTCGTTGTTTCGTTGTTTCGTTGTTTCGTTGTTTCGTTTTTTCGTTGTTTCGTTGTTTCGTTGTTTCGTTGTTTCGTTGTTTCGTTGTTTCGTTGTTTCGTTGTTTCGTTGTTTCGTTGTTTCGTTGTTTCGTTGTTTCGTTGTTCGTTTGTTCGTTTGTTCGTTTGTTCGTTGTTTCGTTGTTTCGTTGTTTCGTTGTTTCGTTGGTTCTTTTCTTTCTTTGTCACTTTGTTCGTTTGTTCGTTTGTTCGTTTGTTCGTTTGTTCGTTGGTTCGTTGGTTCGTTGGTTCGTTGGTTCGTTGGTTCGTTGGTTCGTTGGTTCGTTGGATCGTTTGTTCGATGGTTCGTTGGTTCGTTGGTTCGTTGGTTCGTTGGTTCGTTGGTTCGTTGGTTCGTTGGTTCGTTGGTTCGTTGGTTCGTTGGTTCGTTGGTTCGTTGGTTCGTTGGTTCGTTGGTTCGTTGTTTCGTTGTTTCGTTGTTTCGTTGTTTCGTTGTTTCGTTGTTTCGTTGTTTCGTTGTTTCGTTGTTTCGTTGTTTCGTTGGTTCTTTTCTTTCTTTGTCACTTTGTTCGTTTGTTCGTTTGTTCGTTTGTTCGTTTGTTCGTTGGTTCGTTGGTTCGTTGGTTCGTTGGTTCGTTGGTTCGTTGGTTCGTTGGTTCGTTGGTTCGTTGGTTCGTTGGTTCGTTGGTTCGTTGGTTCGTTGGTTCGTTGGTTCGTTGGTTCGTTGGTTCGTTGGTTCATTTGTTCGTTGGTTCGAAGGTTCGTTGGTTCGTTGGTTCGTTGGTTCGTTGGTTCGTTGGTTCGTTGGTTCGTTGGTTCGTTGGTTCGTTGGTTCGTTGGTTGGTTGGTTCGTTGGTTCGTTGTTTCGTTGGTTCGTTTGTTCTTTTGTTCGTTTGTTCGTTGGTTCGTTGGTTCGTTGATTCGTTGGTTCGTTGGTTCGTTGGTTCGTTGGTTCGTTGGTTCGTTGGTTCGTTGGTTCGTTTGTTCGTTGGTTCGTTGGATCGTTGGTTCGTTGGTTCGTTTGTTCGTTGGTTCGTTGGTTCGTTGGTTCGTTGGTTCGTTGGTTCGTTGGTTCGTTGGTTCGTTGGTTCGTTGGTTCGTTGGTTCGTTGGTTCGTTGGTTCGTTGGTTCGTTGGTTCGTTGGTTCGTTTGTTCGTTGTTTCGTTGGTTCGTTGGTTCGTTGGTTCGTTGGTTCGTTGGTTCGTTGGTTCGTTGGTTCGTTGGTTCGTTGGTTCGTTGGTTCGTTGGTTCGTTGGTTCGTTGGTTCGTTGGTTCGTTGGTTCGTTGGTTCGTTGGTTCGTTGGTTCGTTGGTTCGTTTGTTCGTTGTTTCGTTGTTTCGTTGTTTCGTTGTTTCGTTGTTTCGTTGTTTCGTTGGTTCTTTTCTTTCTTTGTCACTTTGTTCGTTTGTTCGTTGGTTCGTTGGTTCGTTGGTTCGTTGGTTCGTTGGTTCGTTGGTTCGTTGGTTCGTTGGATCGTTGGTTCGAAGGTTCGTTGGTTCGTTTGTTCATTTGTTCGTTGGTTCGTTGGTTCGTTGGTTCGTTGGTTCGTTGGTTCGTTGGTTCGTTGTTTCGTTGTTTCGTTGTTTCGTTGTTTCGTTGTTTCGTTGGTTCTTTTCTTTCTTTGTCACTTTGTTCGTTTGTTCGTTTGTTCGTTGGTTCGTTGGTTCGTTGGTTCGTTGGTTCGTTGGTTCGTTGGTTCGTTGGATCGTTTGTTCGTTGGTTCGAAGGTTCGTTGGTTCGTTGGTTCGTTGGTTCGTTGGTTCGTTGGTTCGTTGGTTCGTTGTTTCGTTGTTTCGTTGTTTCGTTGTTTCGTTGTTTCGTTGTTTCGTTGTTTCGTTGTTTCGTTGTTTCGTTGTTTCGTTGGTTCGTTGTTTCGTTGTTTCGTTGTTTCGTTGTTTCGTTGTTTCGTTGTTTCGTTGTTTCGTTGTTTCGTTGTTTCGTTGTTTCGTTGTTTCGTTGTTTCGTTGTTTCGTTGTTTCGTTGTTTCGTTGTTTCGTTTGTTTCGTTGTTTCGTTGTTTCGTTGTTTCGTTGTTTCGTTGTTTCGTTGTTTCGTTTGTTCGTTTGTTCGTTGGTTCGTTGGTTCGTTGGTTCGTTGGTTCGTTGTTTCGTTGTTTCGTTGTTTCGTTGTTTCGTTGTTTCGTTGTTTCGTTGGTTCTTTTGTTTCTTTGTCACTTTTTTCGTTTGTTCGTTTGTTCGTTTGTTCGTTGGTACGTTGGTTCGTTGGTTCGTTGGTTCGTTGGTTCGTTGGTTCGTTGTTTCGTTGTTTCGTTGTTTCGTTGTTTCGTTGTTTCGTTGTTTCGTTGTTTCGTTGTTTCGTTGTTTCGTTGTTTCGTTGTTTCGTTGTTTCGTTGTTTCGTTGTTTCGTTGTTTCGTTGTTTCGTTGTTTCGTTGTTTCGTTGTTTCGTTGTTTCGTTGTTTCGTTGTTTCGTTGTTTCGTTGTTTCGCTGTTTCGTTGTTTCGTTGTTTCGTTGTTTCGTTGTTTCGTTGTTTCGTTGTTTCGTTGTTTCGTTGTTTCGTTGTTTCGTTGGTTCTTTTCTTTCTTTGTCACTTTGTTCGTTTGTTCGTTGGTTCGTTGGTTCGTTGGTTCGTTGGTTCGTTGGTTCGTTGGTTCGTTGGTTCGTTGGTTCGTTGGATCGTTGGTTCGAAGGTTCGTTGGTTCGTTTGTTCATTTGTTCGTTGGTTCGTTGGTTCGTTGGTTCGTGGGTTCGTTGGTTCGTTGGTTCGTTGTTTCGTTGTTTCGTTGTTTCGTTGTTTCGTTGTTTCGTTGGTTCTTTTCTTTCTTTGTCACTTTGTTCGTTTGTTCGTTTGTTCGTTGGTTCGTTGGTTCGTTGGTTCGTTGGTTCGTTGGTTCGTTGGTTCGTTGGTTCGTTGGTTCGTTGGATCGTTTGTTCGTTGGTTCGAAGGTTCGTTGGTTCGTTGGTTCGTTGGTTCGTTGGTTCGTTGGTTCGTTGGTTCGTTGGTTCGTTGGTTCGTTGGTTCGTTGGTTCGTTGGTTCGTTGGTTCGTTGGTTCGTTGGTTCGTTGGTTCGTTGGTTCGTTGGTTCGTTGGTTCGTTGATTCGTTGGTTCGTTGGTTCGTTGGTTCGTTGGTTCGTTTGTTCGTTTGTTCGTTTGTTCGTTTGTTCGTTTGTTCGTTTGTTCGTTTGTTCGTTTCTTCGTTTCTTCGTTTCTTCGTTGGTTCGTTGGTTCGTTTGTTCGTTGGTTCGTTGGTTCGTTGGTTCGTTGGTTCGTTGGTTCGTTGGTTCGTTGGTTCGTTTGTTCTTTTGTTCGTTTGTTCGTTGGTTCGTTGGTTCGTTGGTTCGTTGGTTCGTTGGTTCGTTGGTTCGTTTCTTCGTTGGTTCGTTGGTTCGTTTGTTCGTTTGTTCGTTGGTTCGTTGGTTCGTTGGTTCGTTGGTTCGTTGGTTCGTTGGTTCGTTGGATCGTTGGTTCGAAGGTTCGTTGGTTCGTTTGTTCATTTGTTCGTTGGTTCGTTGGTTCGTTGGTTCGTTGGTTCGTTGGTTCGTTGGTTCGTTGTTTCGTTGTTTCGTTGTTTCGTTGTTTCGTTGTTTCGTTGGTTCTTTTCTTTCTTTGTCACTTTGTTCGTTTGTTCGTTTGTTCGTTGGTTCGTTGGTTCGTTGGTTCGTTGGTTCGTTGGTTCGTTGGTTCGTTGGATCGTTTGTTCGTTGGTTCGAAGGTTCGTTGGTTCGTTGGTTCGTTGGTTCGTTGGTTCGTTGGTTCGTTGGTTCGTTGGTTCGTTGGTTCGTTGGTTCGTTGGTTCGTTGGTTCGTTGGTTCGTTGGTTCGTTGGTTCGTTGGTTCGTTGGTTCGTTGGTTCGTTGGTTCGTTGGTTCGTTGGTTCGTTGGTTCGTTGGTTCGTTGGTTCGTTGGTTCGTTTGTTCGTTTGTTCGTTTGTTCGTTTGTTCGTTTGTTCGTTTGTTCGTTTGTTCGTTTGTTCGTTTCTTCGTTGGTTCGTTGGTTCGTTGGTTCGTTTGTTCGTTGGTTCGTTGGTTCGTTGGTTCGTTGGTTCGTTGGTTCGTTGGTTCGTTGGTTCGTTGGTTCGTTGGTTCGTTGGTTCGTTGGTTCGTTGGTTCGTTGGTTCGTTGGTTCGTTGGTTCGTTGGTTCGTTGGTTCGTTGGTTCGTTGGTTCGTTGGTTCGTTGGTTCGTTGGTTCGTTTGTTCGTTTGTTCGTTTGTTCGTTTGTTCGTTTGTTCGTTTGTTCGTTTGTTCGTTTGTTCGTTGGTTCGTTGGTTCGTTGGTTCGTTGGATCGTTTGTTCGTTGGTTCGAAGGTTCGTTGGTTCGTTGTTTCGTTTGTTCGTTTGTTCGTTTGTTCGTTGGTTCGTTTGTTCGTTTGTTCGTTTGTTCGTTTGTTCGTTTGGTCGTTGGTTCGTTGGTTCGTTGGTTCGTTGGTTCGTTGGTTCGTTGGTTCGTTGGTTCGTTGTTTCGTTTGTTCGTTTGTTCGTTTGTTCGTTGGTTCGTTTGTTCGTTTGTTCGTTTGTTCGTTTGTTCGTTTGGTCGTTGGTTCGTTGGTTCGTTGGTTCGTTGGTTCGTTGGTTCGTTGGTTCGTTGGTTCGTTGGTTCGTTGGTTCGTTGGTTCGTTGGTTCGTTGGATCGTTGGTTCGAAGGTTCGTTGGTTCGTTTGTTCATTTGTTCGTTGGTTCGTTGGTTCGTTGGTTCGTGGGTTCGTTGGTTCGTTGGTTCGTTGTTTCGTTGTTTCGTTGTTTCGTTGTTTCGTTGTTTCGTTGGTTCTTTTCTTTCTTTGTCACTTTGTTCGTTTGTTCGTTTGTTCGTTGGTTCGTTGGTTCGTTGGTTCGTTGGTTCGTTGGTTCGTTGGTTCGTTGGTTCGTTGGTTCGTTGGATCGTTGGTTCGTTGGTTCGTTGGTTCATTTGTTCGTTGGTTCGAAGGTTCGTTGGTTCGTTGGTTCGTTGGTTCGTTGGTTCGTTGGTTCGTTGGTTCGTTGGTTCGTTGGTTCGTTGGTTCGTTGGTTGGTTGGTTCGTTGGTTCGTTGTTTCGTTGGTTCGTTTGTTCTTTTGTTCGTTTGTTCGTTGGTTCGTTGGTTCGTTGATTCGTTGGTTCGTTGGTTCGTTGGTTCGTTGGTTCGTTGGTTCGTTGGTTCGTTGGTTCGTTTGTTCGTTGGTTCGTTGGATCGTTGGTTCGTTGGTTCGTTTGTTCGTTGGTTCGTTGGTTCGTTGGTTCGTTGGTTCGTTGGTTCGTTGGTTCGTTGGTTCGTTGGTTCGTTGGTTCGTTGGTTCGTTGGTTCGTTGGTTCGTTGGTTCGTTGGTTCGTTGGTTCGTTTGTTCGTTGTTTCGTTGGTTCGTTGGTTCGTTGGTTCGTTGGTTCGTTGGTTCGTTGGTTCGTTGGTTCGTTGGTTCGTTGGTTCGTTGGTTCGTTGGTTCGTTGGTTCGTTGGTTCGTTGGTTCGTTGGTTCGTTGGTTCGTTGGTTCGTTGGTTCGTTTGTTCGTTGTTTCGTTGTTTCGTTGTTTCGTTGTTTCGTTGTTTCGTTGTTTCGTTGTTTCGTTGGTTCTTTTCTTTCTTTGTCACTTTGTTCGTTTGTTCGTTGGTTCGTTGGTTCGTTGGTTCGTTGGTTCGTTGGTTCGTTGGTTCGTTGGTTCGTTGGATCGTTGGTTCGAAGGTTCGTTGGTTCGTTTGTTCATTTGTTCGTTGGTTCGTTGGTTCGTTGGTTCGTTGGTTCGTTGGTTCGTTGGTTCGTTGTTTCGTTGTTTCGTTGTTTCGTTGTTTCGTTGTTTCGTTGGTTCTTTTCTTTCTTTGTCACTTTGTTCGTTTGTTCGTTTGTTCGTTGGTTCGTTGGTTCGTTGGTTCGTTGGTTCGTTGGTTCGTTGGTTCGTTGGATCGTTTGTTCGTTGGTTCGAAGGTTCGTTGGTTCGTTGGTTCGTTGGTTCGTTGGTTCGTTGGTTCGTTGGTTCGTTGTTTCGTTGTTTCGTTGTTTCGTTGTTTCGTTGTTTCGTTGTTTCGTTGTTTCGTTGTTTCGTTGTTTCGTTGTTTCGTTGGTTCGTTGTTTCGTTGTTTCGTTGTTTCGTTGTTTCGTTGTTTCGTTGTTTCGTTGTTTCGTTGTTTCGTTGTTTCGTTGTTTCGTTGTTTCGTTGTTTCGTTGTTTCGTTGTTTCGTTGTTTCGTTTGTTTCGTTGTTTCGTTGTTTCGTTGTTTCGTTGTTTCGTTGTTTCGTTGTTTCGTTTGTTCGTTTGTTCGTTGGTTCGTTGGTTCGTTGGTTCGTTGGTTCGTTGTTTCGTTGTTTCGTTGTTTCGTTGTTTCGTTGTTTCGTTGTTTCGTTGGTTCTTTTGTTTCTTTGTCACTTTTTTCGTTTGTTCGTTTGTTCGTTTGTTCGTTGGTACGTTGGTTCGTTGGTTCGTTGGTTCGTTGGTTCGTTGGTTCGTTGTTTCGTTGTTTCGTTGTTTCGTTGTTTCGTTGTTTCGTTGTTTCGTTGTTTCGTTGTTTCGTTGTTTCGTTGTTTCGTTGTTTCGTTGTTTCGTTGTTTCGTTGTTTCGTTGTTTCGTTGTTTCGTTGTTTCGTTGTTTCGTTGTTTCGTTGTTTCGTTGTTTCGCTGTTTCGTTGTTTCGTTGTTTCGTTGTTTCGTTGTTTCGTTGTTTCGTTGTTTCGTTGTTTCGTTGTTTCGTTGGTTCTTTTCTTTCTTTGTCACTTTGTTCGTTTGTTCGTTGGTTCGTTGGTTCGTTGGTTCGTTGGTTCGTTGGTTCGTTGGTTCGTTGGTTCGTTGGTTCGTTGGATCGTTGGTTCGAAGGTTCGTTGGTTCGTTTGTTCATTTGTTCGTTGGTTCGTTGGTTCGTTGGTTCGTGGGTTCGTTGGTTCGTTGGTTCGTTGTTTCGTTGTTTCGTTGTTTCGTTGTTTCGTTGTTTCGTTGGTTCTTTTCTTTCTTTGTCACTTTGTTCGTTTGTTCGTTTGTTCGTTGGTTCGTTGGTTCGTTGGTTCGTTGGTTCGTTGGTTCGTTGGTTCGTTGGTTCGTTGGTTCGTTGGATCGTTTGTTCGTTGGTTCGAAGGTTCGTTGGTTCGTTGGTTCGTTGGTTCGTTTGTTCATTTGTTCGTTGGTTCGTTGGTTCGTTGGTTCGTGGGTTCGTTGGTTCGTTGGTTCGTTGTTTCGTTGTTTCGTTGTTTCGTTGTTTCGTTGTTTCGTTGGTTCTTTTCTTTCTTTGTCACTTTGTTCGTTTGTTCGTTTGTTCGTTGGTTCGTTGGTTCGTTGGTTCGTTGGTTCGTTGGTTCGTTGGTTCGTTGGTTCGTTGGTTCGTTGGATCGTTGGTTCGTTGGTTCGTTGGTTCATTTGTTCGTTGGTTCGAAGGTTCGTTGGTTCGTTGGTTCGTTGGTTCGTTGGTTCGTTGGTTCGTTGGTTCGTTGGTTCGTTGGTTCGTTGGTTCGTTGGTTGGTTGGTTCGTTGGTTCGTTGTTTCGTTGGTTCGTTTGTTCTTTTGTTCGTTTGTTCGTTGGTTCGTTGGTTCGTTGATTCGTTGGTTCGTTGGTTCGTTGGTTCGTTGGTTCGTTGGTTCGTTGGTTCGTTGGTTCGTTTGTTCGTTGGTTCGTTGGATCGTTGGTTCGTTGGTTCGTTTGTTCGTTGGTTCGTTGGTTCGTTGGTTCGTTGGTTCGTTGGTTCGTTGGTTCGTTGGTTCGTTGGTTCGTTGGTTCGTTGGTTCGTTGGTTCGTTGGTTCGTTGGTTCGTTGGTTCGTTGGTTCGTTTGTTCGTTGTTTCGTTGGTTCGTTGGTTCGTTGGTTCGTTGGTTCGTTGGTTCGTTGGTTCGTTGGTTCGTTGGTTCGTTGGTTCGTTGGTTCGTTGGTTCGTTGGTTCGTTGGTTCGTTGGTTCGTTGGTTCGTTGGTTCGTTGGTTCGTTGGTTCGTTTGTTCGTTGTTTCGTTGTTTCGTTGTTTCGTTGTTTCGTTGTTTCGTTGTTTCGTTGGTTCTTTTCTTTCTTTGTCACTTTGTTCGTTTGTTCGTTGGTTCGTTGGTTCGTTGGTTCGTTGGTTCGTTGGTTCGTTGGTTCGTTGGTTCGTTGGATCGTTGGTTCGAAGGTTCGTTGGTTCGTTTGTTCATTTGTTCGTTGGTTCGTTGGTTCGTTGGTTCGTTGGTTCGTTGGTTCGTTGGTTCGTTGTTTCGTTGTTTCGTTGTTTCGTTGTTTCGTTGTTTCGTTGGTTCTTTTCTTTCTTTGTCACTTTGTTCGTTTGTTCGTTTGTTCGTTGGTTCGTTGGTTCGTTGGTTCGTTGGTTCGTTGGTTCGTTGGTTCGTTGGATCGTTTGTTCGTTGGTTCGAAGGTTCGTTGGTTCGTTGGTTCGTTGGTTCGTTGGTTCGTTGGTTCGTTGGTTCGTTGTTTCGCTGTTTCGTTGTTTCGTTGTTTCGTTGTTTCGTTGTTTCGTTGTTTCGTTGTTTCGTTGTTTCGTTGTTTCGTTGGTTCGTTGTTTCGTTGTTTCGTTGTTTCGTTGTTTCGTTGTTTCGTTGTTTCGTTGTTTCGTTGTTTCGTTGTTTCGTTGTTTCGTTGTTTCGTTGTTTCGTTGTTTCGTTGTTTCGTTGTTTCGTTTGTTTCGTTGTTTCGTTGTTTCGTTGTTTCGTTGTTTCGTTGTTTCGTTGTTTCGTTTGTTCGTTTGTTCGTTGGTTCGTTGGTTCGTTGGTTCGTTGGTTCGTTGTTTCGTTGTTTCGTTGTTTCGTTGTTTCGTTGTTTCGTTGTTTCGTTGGTTCTTTTGTTTCTTTGTCACTTTTTTCGTTTGTTCGTTTGTTCGTTTGTTCGTTGGTACGTTGGTTCGTTGGTTCGTTGGTTCGTTGGTTCGTTGGTTCGTTGTTTCGTTGTTTCGTTGTTTCGTTGTTTCGTTGTTTCGTTGTTTCGTTGTTTCGTTGTTTCGTTGTTTCGTTGTTTCGTTGTTTCGTTGTTTCGTTGTTTCGTTGTTTCGTTGTTTCGTTGTTTCGTTGTTTCGTTGTTTCGTTGTTTCGTTGTTTCGTTGTTTCGTTGTTTCGCTGTTTCGTTGTTTCGTTGTTTCGTTGTTTCGTTGTTTCGTTGTTTCGTTGTTTCGTTGTTTCGTTGTTTCGTTGGTTCTTTTCTTTCTTTGTCACTTTGTTCGTTTGTTCGTTGGTTCGTTGGTTCGTTGGTTCGTTGGTTCGTTGGTTCGTTGGTTCGTTGGTTCGTTGGTTCGTTGGATCGTTGGTTCGAAGGTTCGTTGGTTCGTTTGTTCATTTGTTCGTTGGTTCGTTGGTTCGTTGGTTCGTGGGTTCGTTGGTTCGTTGGTTCGTTGTTTCGTTGTTTCGTTGTTTCGTTGTTTCGTTGTTTCGTTGGTTCTTTTCTTTCTTTGTCACTTTGTTCGTTTGTTCGTTTGTTCGTTGGTTCGTTGGTTCGTTGGTTCGTTGGTTCGTTGGTTCGTTGGTTCGTTGGTTCGTTGGTTCGTTGGATCGTTTGTTCGTTGGTTCGAAGGTTCGTTGGTTCGTTGGTTCGTTGGTTCGTTGGTTCGTTGGTTCGTTGGTTCGTTGGTTCGTTGGTTCGTTGGTTCGTTGGTTCGTTGGTTCGTTGGTTCGTTGGTTCGTTGGTTCGTTGGTTCGTTGGTTCGTTGGTTCGTTGGTTCGTTGATTCGTTGGTTCGTTGGTTCGTTGGTTCGTTGGTTCGTTTGTTCGTTTGTTCGTTTGTTCGTTTGTTCGTTTGTTCGTTTGTTCGTTTGTTCGTTTCTTCGTTTCTTCGTTTCTTCGTTGGTTCGTTGGTTCGTTTGTTCGTTGGTTCGTTGGTTCGTTGGTTCGTTGGTTCGTTGGTTCGTTGGTTCGTTGGTTCGTTTGTTCTTTTGTTCGTTTGTTCGTTGGTTCGTTGGTTCGTTGGTTCGTTGGTTCGTTGGTTCGTTGGTTCGTTTCTTCGTTGGTTCGTTGGTTCGTTTGTTCGTTTGTTCGTTGGTTCGTTGGTTCGTTGGTTCGTTGGTTCGTTGGTTCGTTGGTTCGTTGGATCGTTGGTTCGAAGGTTCGTTGGTTCGTTTGTTCATTTGTTCGTTGGTTCGTTGGTTCGTTGGTTCGTTGGTTCGTTGGTTCGTTGGTTCGTTGTTTCGTTGTTTCGTTGTTTCGTTGTTTCGTTGTTTCGTTGGTTCTTTTCTTTCTTTGTCACTTTGTTCGTTTGTTCGTTTGTTCGTTGGTTCGTTGGTTCGTTGGTTCGTTGGTTCGTTGGTTCGTTGGTTCGTTGGATCGTTTGTTCGTTGGTTCGAAGGTTCGTTGGTTCGTTGGTTCGTTGGTTCGTTGGTTCGTTGGTTCGTTGGTTCGTTGGTTCGTTGGTTCGTTGGTTCGTTGGTTCGTTGGTTCGTTGGTTCGTTGGTTCGTTGGTTCGTTGGTTCGTTGGTTCGTTGGTTCGTTGGTTCGTTGGTTCGTTGGTTCGTTGGTTCGTTGGTTCGTTGGTTCGTTGGTTCGTTTGTTCGTTTGTTCGTTTGTTCGTTTGTTCGTTTGTTCGTTTCTTCGTTTCTTCGTTTCTTCGTTTCTTCGTTGGTTCGTTGGTTCGTTTGTTCGTTGGTTCGTTGGTTCGTTGGTTCGTTGGTTCGTTGGTTCGTTGGTTCGTTGGTTCGTTGGTTCGTTGGTTCGTTGGTTCGTTGGTTCGTTGGTTCGTTGGTTCGTTGGTTCGTTGGTTCGTTGGTTCGTTGGTTCGTTGGTTCGTTGGTTCGTTGGTTCGTTGGTTCGTTGGTTCGTTTGTTCGTTTGTTCGTTTGTTCGTTTGTTCGTTTGTTCGTTTGTTCGTTTGTTCGTTGGTTCGTTGGTTCGTTGGTTCGTTGGATCGTTTGTTCGTTGGTTCGAAGGTTCGTTGGTTCGTTGTTTCGTTTGTTCGTTTGTTCGTTTGTTCGTTGGTTCGTTTGTTCGTTTGTTCGTTTGTTCGTTTGTTCGTTTGGTCGTTGGTTCGTTGGTTCGTTGGTTCGTTGGTTCGTTGGTTCGTTGGTTCGTTGGTTCGTTGGTTCGTTGGTTCGTTGGTTCGTTGGTTCGTTGGTTCGTTGGTTCGTTGGTTCGTTGGTTCGTTGGTTCGTTGGTTCGTTGGTTCGTTGGTTCGTTGGTTCGTTGGTTCGTTGGTTCGTTGGTTCGTTGGTTCGTTGGTTCGTTGGTTCGTTGGTTCGTTGGTTCGTTGGTTCGTTGGATCGTTGGTTCGAAGGTTCGTTGGTTCGTTTGTTCATTTGTTCGTTGGTTCGTTGGTTCGTTGGTTCGTGGGTTCGTTGGTTCGTTGGTTCGTTGTTTCGTTG
>NW_027486592.1:0-21546 GCF_050908995.1 Andrena cerasifolii | reverse complement strand
TAAAACGAGTAAAACGAGTAAAACGAGTAAAACGAGTAAAACTAGTAAAACTAGTAAAACGAGTAAAACGAGTAAAGCGATTAAAACGAGTAAAACGAGTAAAACGAGTAAAATTAGTAAAACGAGTAAAACGAGTAAATCGAGTAAATCGAGTAAAACGAGTAAAACGAGTAAAACGAGTAAAACGAGTAAAACGAGTAAAACGAGTAAAACGAGTAAAACGAGTAAAACGGGTAAAACGAGTAAAACGAGTAAAACGAGTAAAACGAGTAAAACGAGTAAAACGAGTAAAACGAGTAAAACGGGTAAAACGAGTAAAACGGGTAAAACGAGTAAAACGAGTAAAACGAGTAAAACGAGTAAAACGAGTAAAACGAGTAAAACGAGTAAATCGAGTAAAACGAGTAAATCGAGTAAAACGAGTAAATCGAGTAAAACGAGTAAAACGAGTAAAACGAGTAAAACGAGTAAAACGAGTAAAGCGAGTGAAACGAGTAAAGCGAGTGAAACGAGTCAAGCGAGTGAAACGAGTGAAACGAGTGAAACGAGTGAAACGAGTGAAACGAGTGAAACGAGTGAAACGAGTAAAACGAGTGAAACGAGTAAAACGAGTAAAACGAGTAAAACGAGTAAAACGAGTAAATCGAGTAAAACGAGTAAAACGAGTAAAACGAGTAAAACGAGTAAAACGAGTAAAACGGGTAAAACGAGTAAAACGACTAAAACGAGTAAAACGAGTAAAACGAGTAAAACGACTAAAACGAGTAAAACGAGTAAAACGAGTAAAACGAGTAAAACGAGTAAAACGAGTAAATCGAGTAAAACGAGTAAAACGGGTAAAACGAGTAAAACGAGTAAAACGAGTAAAACGAGTAAAACGAGTAAAACGAGTAAAACGAGTAAAACGAGTAAAACGAGTAAAACGAGTAAAACGAGTAAAACGAGTAAAACGAGTAAAACGAGTAAAACGGGTAAAACGAGTAAAACGAGTAAAACGAGTAAAACGAGTAAAACGAGTAAAACGAGTAAAACGAGTAAAACGAGTAAAACGAGTAAAATTAGTAAAACGAGTGAAACGAGTGAAACGAGTAAAACGAGTGAAACGAGTAAAACGAGTAAAACGAGTAAAACGAGTAAAACGAGTAAAACGAGTAAAACGAGTAAAACGAGTAAAACGAGTAAAACGAGTAAAACGAGTAAAACGAGTAAAACGAGTAAAACGAGTAAAACGAGTAAAACGAGTAAAACGAGTAAAACGAGTAAAACGAGTAAAACTAGTAAAACGAGTAAAACGAGTAAAGCGAGTAAAACGAGTAAAACGAGTAAAACGAGTAAAATTAGTAAAACGAGTGAAACGAGTAAAACGAGTGAAACGAGTAAAACGAGTGAAACGAGTAAAACGAGTAATACGAGTAATACGAGTAATACGAGTAAAACGAGTAAAACGCGTAAACCAGTAAAACGAGTAATACGAGTAATACGAGTAAAACGAGTAAAACCAGTAAAACGAGTAAAACGAGTAAAACGAGTAAAACGAGTAAAACGAGTAAAACGAGTAAAACGAGTAAAACGAGTAAAACGAGTAAAACGAGTAAAACGAGTAAAACGAGTAAAACGAGTAAAACGAGTAAAACGAGTAAAACTAGTAAAACGAGTAAAACGAGTAAAACGAGTAAAACGAGTAAAACGAGTAAAACGAGTGAAACGAGTGAAACGAGTGAAACGAGTGAAACGAGTGAAACGAGTGAGACGAGTGAAACGAGTGAAACGAGTGAAACGAGTAAAACGAGTAAAACGAGTAAAACGAGTAAAACGAGTAAAACGAGTAAAACGAGTAAAACGAGTAAAACTAGTAAAACTAGTAAAACGAGTAAAACGAGTAAAGCGATTAAAACGAGTAAAACGAGTAAAACGAGTAAAATTAGTAAAACGAGTAAAACGAGTAAATCGAGTAAATCGAGTAAAACGAGTAAAACGAGTAAAACGAGTAAAACGAGTAAAACGAGTAAAACGAGTAAAACGAGTAAAACGAGTAAAACGAGTAAAACGAGTAAAACGGGTAAAACGAGTAAAACGAGTAAAACGAGTAAAACGAGTAAATCGAGTAAAACGAGTAAAACGAGTAAAACGAGTAAAACGAGTAAAACGAGTAAAACGAGTAAAACGGGTAAAACGAGTAAAACGAGTAAAACGAGTAAAACGAGTAAAACGAGTAAAACGAGTAAAACGAGTAAAACGAGTAAAACGAGTAAAACGAGTAAATCGAGTAAAACGAGTAAATCGAGTAAAACGAGTAAAACGAGTAAACGAGTAAAACGAGTAAAACGAGTAAAACGAGTAAAACGAGTAAAACGAGTAAAACGAGTAAAACGAGTAAAACGAGTAAAACGAGTAAAACGAGTAAAACGAGTAAAATTAGTAAAACGAGTGAAACGAGTAAAACGAGTAAAACGAGTAAAACGGGTAAAACGAGTAAAACGAGTAAAACGAGTAAAACGAGTAAAACGAGTAAAACGAGTAAAACGAGTAAAACGAGTAAAACGAGTAAAACGAGTAAAGCGATTAAAGCGATTAAAACGAGTAAAACGAGTAAAACGAGTGAAACGAGTAAAACGAGTAAAACGAGTGAAACGAGTAAAACGAGTGAAACGAGTAAAACGAGTGAAACGAGTAAAACGAGTAATACGAGTAATACGAGTAATACGAGTAAAACGAGTAAAACGCGTAAAACCAGTAAAACGAGTAATACGAGTAAAACGAGTAAAACGAGTAAAACGAGTAAAACGAGTAAATCGAGTAAAACGAGTAAAACGAGTAAATCGAGTAAAACGAGTAAATCGAGTAAAACGAGTAAAACGAGTAAAACGGGTAAAACGAGTAAAACGAGTAAAACGAGTAAAACGAGTGAAACGAGTAAAACGAGTAAAACGAGTAAAACGAGTAAAACGAGTAAAACGAGTAAAGCGATTAAAGCGATTAAAACGAGTAAAACGAGTAAAATTAGTAAAACGAGTAAAACGAGTAAAACGAGTAAAACGAGTAAAACGAGTAAAACGAGTAAAACTAGTAAAACTAGTAAAACGAGTAAAACGAGTAAAACGAGTAAAGCGATTAAAACGAGTAAAACGAGTGAAACGAGTAAAACGAGTAAAACGAGTAAAACGGGTAAAACGAGTAAAACGAGTAAAACGAGTAAAACGAGTAAAACGAGTAAAACGAGTAAAACGAGTAAAACTAGTAAAACTAGTAAAACGAGTAAAACGAGTAAAACGAGTAAAGCGATTAAAACGAGTAAAACGAGTAAAACGAGTAAAATTAGTAAAACGAGTAAAACGAGTAAATCGAGTAAATCGAGTAAAACGAGTAAAACGAGTAAAACGAGTAAAACGAGTAAAACGAGTAAAACGAGTAAAACGAGTAAAACGAGTAAAACGAGTAAAACGAGTAAAACGAGTAAAACGAGTAAAACGAGTAAAACGAGTAAAACGAGTAAAACGAGTAAAACGAGTAAAACGAGTAAAACGAGTAAAACGAGTAAAACGAGTAAAACGAGTAAAACGAGTAAAACGAGTAAAACGAGTAAAACGAGTAAAACGAGTAAAACGAGTAAAACGGGTAAAACGAGTAAAACGAGTAAAACGAGTAAAACGAGTAAAACGAGTGAATCGAGTAAAACGAGTAAAACGAGTAAAACGAGTAAAACGAGTAAAACGAGTATAACGAGTAAAACGAGTAAAACGAGTAAAACGAGTAAAACGAGTAAAACGAGTAAAACGAGTAAAATTAGTAAAACGAGTGAAACGAGTAAAACGAGTGAAACGAGTAAAACGAGTGAAACGAGTAAAACGAGTAATACGAGTAAAACGAGTAAGACGAGTAAAACGAGTAAAACGGGTAAAACGAGTAAAACGAGTAAAACGAGTAAAACGAGTAAAACGAGTAAAACTAGTAAAACGAGTAAAACGAGTAAAACGAGTAAAACGAGTAAAACGAGTAAAATTAGTAAAACGAGTGAAACGAGTAAAACGAGTGAAACGAGTAAAACGAGTAAAACGGGTAAAACGAGTAAAACGGGTAAAACGAGTAAAACGAGTAAAACGAGTAAAACGAGTAAAACGAGTAAAACGAGTAAAACGAGTAAAACGAGTAAAACGAGTAAAACGAGTAAAACGAGTAAAGCGATTAAAGCGATTAAAACGAGTAAAACGAGTAAAATTAGTAAAACGAGTAAAACGAGTAAAACGAGTAAAACGAGTAAAACGAGTAAAACGAGTAAAACGAGTAAAACGAGTAAAACGAGTAAAACGAGTAAAACGAGTAAAACTAGTAAAACTAGTAAAACGAGTAAAACGAGTAAAACGAGTAAAGCGATTAAAACGAGTAAAACGAGTAAAACGAGTAAAATTAGTAAAACGAGTAAAACGAGTAAAACGAGTAAATCGAGTAAATCGAGTAAAACGAGTAAAACGAGTAAAACGAGTAAAACGAGTAAAACGAGTAAAACGAGTAAAACGAGTAAAACGGGTAAAACGAGTAAAACGAGTAAAACGAGTAAAACGAGTAAATCGAGTAAAACGAGTAAAACGAGTAAAACGAGTAAAACGAGTAAAACGAGTAAAACGAGTAAAACGAGTAAAACGAGTAAAACGAGTAAAACGAGTAAAACGAGTAAAACGGGTAAAACGAGTAAAACGAGTAAAACGAGTAAAACGAGTAAAACGAGTAAAACGAGTAAAACGAGTGAATCGAGTAAAACGAGTAAAACGAGTAAAACGAGTAAAACGAGTAAAACGAGTAAAACGAGTAAAACGAGTATAACGAGTAAAACGAGTAAAACGAGTAAAACGAGTAAAATTAGTAAAACGAGTGAAACGAGTAAAACGAGTGAAACGAGTAAAACGAGTGAAACGAGTAAAACGAGTAATACGAGTAAAACGAGTAAGACGAGTAAAACGAGTAAAACGGGTAAAACGAGTAAAACGAGTAAAACGAGTAAAACGAGTAAAACGAGTAAAACTAGTAAAACGAGTAAAACGAGTAAAGCGATTAAAACGAGTAAAACGAGTAAAACGAGTAAAATTAGTAAAACGAGTAAAACGAGTAAAACGAGTAAAACGAGTAAAACGAGTAAAACGAGTAAAACGAGTAAAACGAGTAAAACGAGTAAAACGAGTAAAACGAGTAAAACGAGTAAAACGAGTAAAACGAGTAAAACGAGTAAAACGAGTAAAACGAGTAAAACGAGTAAAACGAGTAAAACGAGTAAAACGAGTAAAACGAGTAAAACGGGTAAAACGAGTAAAACGAGTAAAACGAGTGAAACGAGTAAAACGAGTGAAACGAGTAAAACGAGTGAAACGAGTAAAACGAGTAATACGAGTAATACGAGTAATACGAGTAAAACGAGTAAAACGCGTAAAACCAGTAAAACGAGTAATACGAGTAAAACGAGTAAAACGAGTAAAACGAGTAAAACGAGTAAATCGAGTAAAACGAGTAAAACGAGTAAATCGAGTAAAACGAGTAAATCGAGTAAAACGAGTAAAACGAGTAAAACGGGTAAAACGAGTAAAACGAGTAAAACGAGTAAAACGAGTGAAACGAGTAAAACGAGTAAAACGAGTAAATCGAGTAAAACGACTAAAACGAGTAAAACGAGTAAAACGAGTAAAACGAGTAAAACGAGTAAAACGAGTAAAACGAGTAAAACGAGTAAAACGAGTAAAACGAGTAAAACGAGTAAATCGAGTAAAACGAGTAAAACGGGTAAAACGAGTAAAACGGGTAAAACGAGTAAAACGAGTAAAACGAGTAAAACGAGTAAAATTAGTAAAACGAGTAAAATTAGTAAAACGAGTAAAATTAGTAAAACGAGTGAAACGAGTAAAACGAGTGAAACGAGTAAAACGAGTAAAACGAGTAAAACGAGTCAAACGAGTAAAACGAGTGAAACGAGTAAAACGAGTGAAACGAGTAAAACGAGTGAAACGAGTAAAACGAGTGAAACGAGTAAAACGAGTAAAACGAGTAAAACGAGTAAAACGAGTAAAACGAGTAAAACGAGTAAAACGAGTAAAATTAGTAAAACGAGTGAAACGAGTAAAACGAGTAATACGAGTAATACGAGTAATACGAGTAAAACGAGTAAAACGCGTAAAACCAGTAAAACGAGTAATACGAGTAAAACGAGTAAAACCAGTAAAACGAGTAAAACGAGTAAAACGAGTAAAACGAGTGAAACGAGTAAAACGAGTGAAACGAGTAAAACGAGTGAAACGAGTAAAACGAGTGAAGCGAGTAAAACGAGTGAAACGAGTAAAACGAGTGAAACGAGTAAAGCGAGTGAAACGAGTAAAGCGAGTGAAACGAGTCAAGCGAGTGAAACGAGTGAAACGAGTGAAACGAGTGAAACGAGTAAAACGAGTGAAACGAGTAAAACGAGTAAAACGAGTAAAACGAGTAAAACGAGTAAAACGAGTAAAACGAGTAAAACGAGTAAAACGAGTAAAACGAGTAAAACGAGTAAAACGAGTAAATCGAGTAAAACGAGTAAAACGGGTAAAACGAGTAAAACGGGTAAAACGAGTAAAACGAGTAAAACGAGTAAAACGAGTAAAACGAGTAAAACGAGTAAAACGAGTAAAACGAGTAAATCGAGTAAAACGAGTAAAACGGGTAAAACGAGTAAAACGAGTAAAACGAGTAAAACGAGTAAAACGAGTAAAACGAGTAAAACGAGTAAAACGAGTAAAACGAGTAAAACGAGTAAAACGAGTAAAACGAGTAAAACGAGTAAAATTAGTAAAACGAGTGAAACGAGTAAAACGAGTGAAACGAGTAAAACGAGTGAAACGAGTAAAACGAGTAATACGAGTAAAACGAGTAAAACGAGTAAAACGAGTAAAACGAGTAAAACGAGTAAAACGAGTAAAACCAGTAAAACGAGTAAAACGAGTAAAACGAGTAAAACGAGTAAAACGAGTAAAACGAGTAAAACGAGTAAAACGAGTAAAACGAGTAAAACGAGCAAAACGAGTAAAACGAGTAAAACGAGTAAAACGAGTAAAACGAGTAAAACGAGTAAAATTAGTAAAACGAGTAAAACGAGTAAAACGAGTAAAACGAGTAAAACGAGTAAAACGAGTAAAACGAGTAAAACCAGTAAAACGAGTAAAACGAGTAAAACGAGTAAAACTAGTAAAACTAGTAAAACGAGTAAAACGAGTAAAACGAGTAAAGCGATTAAAACGAGTAAAACGAGTAAAACGAGTAAAATTAGTAAAACGAGTAAAACGAGTAAATCGAGTAAATCGAGTAAAACGAGTAAAACGAGTAAAACGAGTAAAACGAGTAAAACGAGTAAAACGAGTAAAACGAGTAAAACGGGTAAAACGAGTAAAACGAGTAAAACGAGTAAAACGAGTAAAATTAGTAAAACGAGTGAAACGAGTAAAACGAGTAAAACGAGTAAAACGAGTAAATCGAGTAAAACGAGTAAATCGAGTAAAACGAGTAAAACGAGTAAAACGAGTAAAACGAGTAAAACGAGTAAAACGAGTAAAACGAGTAAAACGAGTAAAACGAGTAAAACGAGTAAAACGAGTAAAACGAGTAAAACGAGTAAAACGAGTAAAACGAGTAAAACGAGTAAAACGAGTAAAACGAGTAAAACGAGTAAAACGAGTAAAACGAGTAAAACGAGTAAAACGAGTAAAACGAGTAAAACGAGTAAAACGAGTAAAACGAGTAAAACGAGTAAAACGAGTAAAACGAGTAAAACGAGTGAAACGAGTGAAACGAGTAAAACGAGTAAAACGAGTAAAACGAGTAAAACGAGTAAAACGAGTAAAACGAGTAAAACGAGTAAAACGAGTAAAACGAGTAAAACTAGTAAAACTAGTAAAACGAGTAAAACGAGTAAAGCGATTAAAACGAGTAAAACGAGTAAAACGAGTAAAATTAGTAAAACGAGTAAAACGAGTAAATCGAGTAAATCTAGTAAAACGAGTAAAACGAGTAAAACGAGTAAAACGAGTAAAACGAGTAAAACGAGTAAAACGAGTAAAACGAGTAAAACGAGTAAAACGGGTAAAACGAGTAAAACGAGTAAAACGAGTAAAACGAGTAAATCGAGTAAAACGAGTAAAACGAGTAAATCGAGTAAAACGAGTAAAACGAGTAAAACGAGTAAAACGAGTAAAACGAGTAAAACGAGTAAAACGAGTAAAACGAGTAAAACGAGTAAAACGGGTAAAACGAGTAAAACGAGTAAAACGGGTAAAACGAGTAAAACGAGTAAAACGAGTAAAACGAGTAAAACGAGTAAAACGAGTAAATCGAGTAAAACGAGTAAATCGAGTAAAACGAGTAAATCGAGTAAAACGAGTAAAACGAGTAAAACGAGTAAAACGAGTAAAACGAGTAAAACGAGTAAAACGAGTAAATCGAGTAAAACGAGTAAATCGAGTAAAACGAGTAAATCGAGTAAAACGAGTAAAACGAGTAAAACGAGTAAAACGAGTAAAACGAGTAAAACGAGTAAAACGAGTAAAACGAGTAAAACGAGTAAAACGAGTAAAACGAGTAAAACGAGTAAAACGAGTAAAACGAGTAAAACGAGTAAAACGAGTAAAACGAGTAAAATTAGTAAAACGAGTGAAACGAGTGAAACGAGTAAAACGAGTAAAATTAGTAAAACGAGTAAAACGAGTAAAACGAGTAAAACGAGTAAAACGAGTAAAACGAGTAAAACGAGTAAAACGAGTAAAACGAGTAAAACGAGTAAAACTAGTAAAACTAGTAAAACGAGTAAAACGAGTAAAACGAGTAAAGCGATTAAAACGAGTAAAACGAGTAAAACGAGTAAAATTAGTAAAACGAGTAAAACGAGTAAATCGAGTAAATCGAGTAAAACGAGTAAAACGAGTAAAACGAGTAAAACGAGTAAAATGAGTAAAACGAGTAAAACGAGTAAAACGGGTAAAACGAGTAAAACGAGTAAAACGAGTAAAACGAGTAAATCGAGTAAAACGAGTAAAACGAGTAAAACGAGTAAAACGAGTAAAACGAGTAAAACGAGTAAAACGAGTAAAACGAGTAAAACGAGTAAAACGAGTAAAACGAGTAAAACGAGTAAAACGAGTAAAACGAGTAAAACGAGTAAAACGGGTAAAACGAGTAAAACGAGTAAAACGAGTAAAACGAGTAAAACGAGTAAAACGAGTAAAACGAGTAAAACGAGTAAAACGAGTAAAACGAGTGAATCGAGTAAAACGAGTAAAACGAGTAAAACGAGTAAAACGAGTAAAACGAGTATAACGAGTAAAACGAGTAAAACGAGTAAAACGAGTAAAACGAGTAAAATTAGTAAAACGAGTGAAACGAGTAAAACGAGTGAAACGAGTGAAACGAGTAAAACGAGTATAACGAGTAAAACGAGTAAAACGAGTAAAACGAGTAAAACGAGTAAAACGAGTAAAACGAGTAAAACGAGTAAAACGGGTAAAACGAGTAAAACGAGTAAAACGAGTAAAACGAGTAAAACGAGTAAAACGAGTAAAACGAGTAAAACGAGTAAAACGAGTAAAACGAGTAAAACGAGTAAAACGAGTAAAACTAGTAAAACGAGTAAAACGAGTAAAACGAGTAAAACGAGTGAAACGAGTGAAACGAGTGAAACGAGTGAAACGAGTACAACGAGTGAAACGAGTAAAACGAGTAAAACGAGTAAAACGAGTAAAACGAGTAAAACGAGTAAAACGAGTAAAACGAGTAAAACGAGTAAAACGAGTAAAACGAGTAAAACTAGTA
The DNA here is from genome assembly GCF_050908995.1 of Andrena cerasifolii. NCBI lineage: Eukaryota > Metazoa > Arthropoda > Insecta > Hymenoptera > Andrenidae > Andrena > Andrena cerasifolii. The sequence continues at coordinate 11,736 of NW_027486592.1, read as the reverse complement.
AAACTAGTAAAACGAGTAAAACGAGTAAAGCGATTAAAACGAGTAAAACGAGTAAAACGAGTAAAATTAGTAAAACGAGTAAAACGAGTAAATCGAGTAAATCGAGTAAAACGAGTAAAACGAGTAAAACGAGTAAAACGAGTAAAACGAGTAAAACGAGTAAAACGAGTAAAACGAGTAAAACGGGTAAAACGAGTAAAACGAGTAAAACGAGTAAAACGAGTAAAACGAGTAAAACGAGTAAAACGAGTAAAACGGGTAAAACGAGTAAAACGGGTAAAACGAGTAAAACGAGTAAAACGAGTAAAACGAGTAAAACGAGTAAAACGAGTAAAACGAGTAAATCGAGTAAAACGAGTAAATCGAGTAAAACGAGTAAATCGAGTAAAACGAGTAAAACGAGTAAAACGAGTAAAACGAGTAAAACGAGTAAAGCGAGTGAAACGAGTAAAGCGAGTGAAACGAGTCAAGCGAGTGAAACGAGTGAAACGAGTGAAACGAGTGAAACGAGTGAAACGAGTGAAACGAGTGAAACGAGTAAAACGAGTGAAACGAGTAAAACGAGTAAAACGAGTAAAACGAGTAAAACGAGTAAATCGAGTAAAACGAGTAAAACGAGTAAAACGAGTAAAACGAGTAAAACGAGTAAAACGGGTAAAACGAGTAAAACGACTAAAACGAGTAAAACGAGTAAAACGAGTAAAACGACTAAAACGAGTAAAACGAGTAAAACGAGTAAAACGAGTAAAACGAGTAAAACGAGTAAATCGAGTAAAACGAGTAAAACGGGTAAAACGAGTAAAACGAGTAAAACGAGTAAAACGAGTAAAACGAGTAAAACGAGTAAAACGAGTAAAACGAGTAAAACGAGTAAAACGAGTAAAACGAGTAAAACGAGTAAAACGGGTAAAACGAGTAAAACGAGTAAAACGAGTAAAACGAGTAAAACGAGTAAAACGAGTAAAACGAGTAAAACGAGTAAAACGAGTAAAATTAGTAAAACGAGTGAAACGAGTGAAACGAGTAAAACGAGTGAAACGAGTGAAACGAGTAAAACGAGTAAAACGAGTAATACGAGTAAAACGAGTAAAACGAGTAAAACGAGTAAAACGGGTAAAACGAGTAAAACGAGTAAAACGAGTAAAACGAGTAAAACGAGTAAAACGAGTAAAACGAGTAAAACGAGTAAAACGAGTAAAACGAGTAAAACGAGTAAAACTAGTAAAACGAGTAAAACGAGTAAAGCGAGTAAAACGAGTAAAACGAGTAAAACGAGTAAAATTAGTAAAACGAGTGAAACGAGTAAAACGAGTGAAACGAGTAAAACGAGTGAAACGAGTAAAACGAGTAATACGAGTAATACGAGTAATACGAGTAAAACGAGTAAAACGCGTAAACCAGTAAAACGAGTAATACGAGTAATACGAGTAAAACGAGTAAAACCAGTAAAACGAGTAAAACGAGTAAAACGAGTAAAACGAGTAAAACGAGTAAAACGAGTAAAACGAGTAAAACGAGTAAAACGAGTAAAACGAGTAAAACGAGTAAAACGAGTAAAACGAGTAAAACGAGTAAAACTAGTAAAACGAGTAAAACGAGTAAAACGAGTAAAACGAGTAAAACGAGTAAAACGAGTGAAACGAGTGAAACGAGTGAAACGAGTGAGACGAGTGAAACGAGTGAAACGAGTGAAACGAGTGAGACGAGTGAAACGAGTGAAACGAGTGAAACGAGTGAAACGAGTGAAACGAGTAAAACGAGTAAAACGAGTAAAACGAGTAAAACGAGTAAAACGAGTAAAACGAGTAAAACGAGTAAAACTAGTAAAACTAGTAAAACGAGTAAAACGAGTAAAGCGATTAAAACGAGTAAAACGAGTAAAACGAGTAAAATTAGTAAAACGAGTAAAACGAGTAAATCGAGTAAATCGAGTAAAACGAGTAAAACGAGTAAAACGAGTAAAACGAGTAAAACGAGTAAAACGAGTAAAACGAGTAAAACGAGTAAAACGAGTAAAACGAGTAAAACGGGTAAAACGAGTAAAACGAGTAAAACGAGTAAAACGAGTAAATCGAGTAAAACGAGTAAAACGAGTAAAACGAGTAAAACGAGTAAAACGAGTAAAACGGGTAAAACGAGTAAAACGAGTAAAACGAGTAAAACGAGTAAAACGAGTAAAACGAGTAAAACGAGTAAAACGAGTAAAACGAGTAAAACGAGTAAAACGAGTAAATCGAGTAAAACGAGTAAATCGAGTAAAACGAGTAAAACGAGTAAACGAGTAAAACGAGTAAAACGAGTAAAACGAGTAAAACGAGTAAAACGAGTAAAACGAGTAAAACGAGTAAAACGAGTAAAACGAGTAAAATTAGTAAAACGAGTGAAACGAGTAAAACGAGTAAAACGAGTAAAACGGGTAAAACGAGTAAAACGAGTAAAACGAGTAAAACGAGTAAAACGAGTAAAACGAGTAAAACGAGTAAAACGAGTAAAACGAGTAAAACGAGTAAAACGAGTAAAACGAGTAAAACGAGTAAAGCGATTAAAGCGATTAAAACGAGTAAAACGAGTAAAACGAGTGAAACGAGTAAAACGAGTAAAACGAGTGAAACGAGTAAAACGAGTGAAACGAGTAAAACGAGTAATACGAGTAATACGAGTAATACGAGTAAAACGAGTAAAACGCGTAAAACCAGTAAAACGAGTAATACGAGTAAAACGAGTAAAACGAGTAAAACGAGTAAAACGAGTAAATCGAGTAAAACGAGTAAAACGAGTAAATCGAGTAAAACGAGTAAATCGAGTAAAACGAGTAAAACGAGTAAAACGGGTAAAACGAGTGAAACGAGTAAAACGAGTAATACGAGTAATACGAGTAATACGAGTAAAACGAGTAAAACGCGTAAAACCAGTAAAACGAGTAATACGAGTAAAACGAGTAAAACGAGTAAAACGAGTAAATCGAGTAAAACGAGTAAAACGAGTAAATCGAGTAAAACGAGTAAATCGAGTAAAACGAGTAAAACGAGTAAAACGGGTAAAACGAGTAAAACGAGTAAAACGAGTAAAACGAGTGAAACGAGTAAAACGAGTAAAACGAGTAAAACGAGTAAAACGAGTAAAACGAGTAAAGCGATTAAAGCGATTAAAACGAGTAAAACGAGTAAAATTAGTAAAACGAGTAAAACGAGTAAAACGAGTAAAACGAGTAAAACGAGTAAAACGAGTAAAACTAGTAAAACTAGTAAAACGCGAGTAAAACGAGTAAAACGGGTAAAACGAGTAAAACGAGTAAAACGAGTAAAACGAGTAAAACGAGTAAAACGAGTAAAACGAGTAAAACTAGTAAAACTAGTAAAACGAGTAAAACGAGTAAAACGAGTAAAGCGATTAAAACGAGTAAAACGAGTAAAACGAGTAAAATTAGTAAAACGAGTAAAACGAGTAAATCGAGTAAATCGAGTAAAACGAGTAAAACGAGTAAAACGAGTAAAACGAGTAAAACGAGTAAAACGAGTAAAACGAGTAAAACGAGTAAAACGGGTAAAACGAGTAAAACGAGTAAAACGAGTAAAACGAGTAAAACGAGTAAAACGAGTAAAACGAGTAAAACGAGTAAAACGAGTAAAACGAGTAAAACGAGTAAAACGAGTAAAACGAGTAAAACGAGTAAAACGAGTAAAACGGGTAAAACGAGTAAAACGAGTAAAACGAGTAAAACGAGTAAAACGAGTAAAACGAGTAAAACGAGTAAAACGAGTGAATCGAGTAAAACGAGTAAAACGAGTAAAACGAGTAAAACGAGTAAAACGAGTATAACGAGTAAAACGAGTAAAACGAGTAAAACGAGTAAAACGAGTAAAACGAGTAAAACGAGTAAAACGAGTAAAACGAGTGAAACGAGTAAAACGAGTGAAACGAGTAAAACGAGTGAAACGAGTAAAACGAGTGAAACGAGTAAAACGAGTAATACGAGTAAAACGAGTAAGACGAGTAAAACGAGTAAAACGGGTAAAACGAGTAAAACGAGTAAAACGAGTAAAACGAGTAAAACGAGTAAAACTAGTAAAACGAGTAAAACGAGTAAAACGAGTAAAACGAGTAAAACGAGTAAAATTAGTAAAACGAGTGAAACGAGTAAAACGAGTGAAACGAGTAAAACGAGTAAAACGGGTAAAACGAGTAAAACGAGTAAAACGAGTAAAACGAGTAAAACGAGTAAAACGAGTAAAACGAGTAAAACGAGTAAAACGAGTAAAACGAGTAAAGCGATTAAAGCGATTAAAACGAGTAAAACGAGTAAAATTAGTAAAACGAGTAAAACGAGTAAAACGAGTAAAACGAGTAAAACGAGTAAAACGAGTAAAACGAGTAAAACGAGTAAAACGAGTAAAACGAGTAAAACGAGTAAAACGAGTAAAACGAGTAAAACTAGTAAAACTAGTAAAACGAGTAAAACGAGTAAAACGAGTAAAGCGATTAAAACGAGTAAAACGAGTAAAACGAGTAAAATTAGTAAAACGAGTAAAACGAGTAAATCGAGTAAATCGAGTAAAACGAGTAAAACGAGTAAAACGAGTAAAACGAGTAAAACGAGTAAAACGAGTAAAACGAGTAAAACGGGTAAAACGAGTAAAACGAGTAAAACGAGTAAAACGAGTAAATCGAGTAAAACGAGTAAAACGAGTAAAACGAGTAAAACGAGTAAAACGAGTAAAACGAGTAAAACGAGTAAAACGAGTAAAACGAGTAAAACGAGTAAAACGAGTAAAACGGGTAAAACGAGTAAAACGAGTAAAACGAGTAAAACGAGTAAAACGAGTAAAACGAGTAAAACGAGTGAATCGAGTAAAACGAGTAAAACGAGTAAAACGAGTAAAACGAGTAAAACGAGTAAACGAGTAAAACGAGTATAACGAGTAAAACGAGTAAAACGAGTAAAACGAGTAAAATTAGTAAAACGAGTGAAACGAGTAAAACGAGTGAAACGAGTAAAACGAGTGAAACGAGTAAAACGAGTAATACGAGTAAAACGAGTAAGACGAGTAAAACGAGTAAAACGGGTAAAACGAGTAAAACGAGTAAAACGAGTAAAACGAGTAAAACGAGTAAAACTAGTAAAACGAGTAAAACGAGTAAAGCGATTAAAACGAGTAAAACGAGTAAAACGAGTAAAATTAGTAAAACGAGTAAAACGAGTAAAACGAGTAAAACGAGTAAAACGAGTAAAACGAGTAAAACGAGTAAAACGAGTAAAACGAGTAAAACGAGTAAAACGAGTAAAACGAGTAAAACGAGTAAAACGAGTAAAACGAGTAAAACGAGTAAAACGAGTAAAACGAGTAAAACGAGTAAAACGAGTAAAACGAGTAAAACGAGTAAAACGAGTAAAACGAGTAAAACGGGTAAAACGAGTAAAACGAGTGAAACGAGTGAAACGAGTAAAACGAGTGAAACGAGTAAAACGAGTGAAACGAGTAAAACGAGTAATACGAGTAATACGAGTAATACGAGTAAAACGAGTAAAACGCGTAAAACCAGTAAAACGAGTAATACGAGTAAAACGAGTAAAACGAGTAAAACGAGTAAAACGAGTAAATCGAGTAAAACGAGTAAAACGAGTAAATCGAGTAAAACGAGTAAATCGAGTAAAACGAGTAAAACGAGTAAAACGGGTAAAACGAGTAAAACGAGTAAAACGAGTAAAACGAGTGAAACGAGTAAAACGAGTAAAACGAGTAAATCGAGTAAAACGACTAAAACGAGTAAAACGAGTAAAACGAGTAAAACGAGTAAAACGAGTAAAACGAGTAAAACGAGTAAAACGAGTAAAACGAGTAAAACGAGTAAAACGAGTAAATCGAGTAAAACGAGTAAAACGGGTAAAACGAGTAAAACGGGTAAAACGAGTAAAACGAGTAAAACGAGTAAAACGAGTAAAACGAGTAAAACGAGTAAAATTAGTAAAACGAGTAAAATTAGTAAAACGAGTGAAACGAGTAAAACGAGTGAAACGAGTAAAACGAGTAAAACGAGTAAAACGAGTAAAACGAGTAAATCGAGTGAAACGAGTAAAACGAGTGAAACGAGTGAAACGAGTGAAACGAGTAAAACGAGTGAAACGAGTAAAACGAGTAAAACGAGTAAAACGAGTAAAACGAGTAAAACGAGTAAAACGAGTAAAACGAGTAAAACGAGTAAAACGAGTAAAACGAGTAAAACGAGTAAAACGAGTAAAATTAGTAAAACGAGTGAAACGAGTAAAACGAGTAATACGAGTAATACGAGTAATACGAGTAAAACGAGTAAAACGCGTAAAACCAGTAAAACGAGTAATACGAGTAAAACGAGTAAAACCAGTAAAACGAGTAAAACGAGTAAAACGAGTAAAACGAGTGAAACGAGTAAAACGAGTGAAACGAGTAAAACGAGTGAAACGAGTAAAACGAGTGAAACGAGTAAAACGAGTGAAGCGAGTAAAACGAGTGAAGCGAGTAAAACGAGTGAAGCGAGTAAAACGAGTGAAACGAGTAAAACGAGTGAAACGAGTAAAGCGAGTGAAACGAGTAAAGCGAGTGAAACGAGTAAAGCGAGTGAAACGAGTGAAACGAGTGAAACGAGTGAAACGAGTAAAACGAGTGAAACGAGTAAAACGAGTAAAACGAGTAAAACGAGTAAAACGAGTAAAACGAGTAAAACGAGTAAAACGAGTAAAACGAGTAAAACGAGTAAAACGAGTAAAACGAGTAAAACGAGTAAAACGAGTAAAACGAGTAAAACGAGTAAAACGAGTAAAACGAGTAAAACGAGTAAAACGAGTAAAACGAGTAAAACGAGTAAAACGAGTAAAACGAGTAAAACGAGTAAAACGAGTAAAACGAGTAAAACGAGTAAAACGAGTAAAACGAGTAAAACGAGTAAAATTAGTAAAACGAGTAAAACGAGTAAAACGAGTAAAACGAGTAAAACGAGTAAAACGAGTAAAACGAGTAAAACGAGTAAAACGAATAAAACGAGTAAAACGAGTAAAACGAGTAAAACGAGTAAAACTAGTAAAACGAGTAAAACGAGTAAAACGAGTAAAACGAGTGAAACGAGTGAAACGAGTGAAACGAGTGAAACGAGTAAAACGAGTGAAACGAGTAAAACGAGTAAAACGAGTAAAACGAGTAAAACGAGTAAAACGAGTAAAACGAGTAAAACGAGTAAAACGAGTAAAACGAGTAAAACTAGTAAAACGAGTAAAACGAGTAAAGCGATTAAAACGAGTAAAACGAGTAAAACGAGTAAAATTAGTAAAACGAGTAAAACGAGTAAATCGAGTAAATCGAGTAAAACGAGTAAAACGAGTAAAACGAGTAAAACGAGTAAAACGAGTAAAACGAGTAAAACGAGTAAAACGAGTAAATCGAGTAAAACGAGTAAATCGAGTAAAACGAGTAAATCGAGTAAAACGAGTAAAACGAGTAAAACGAGTAAAACGAGTAAAACGAGTAAAACGAGTAAAACGAGTAAATCGAGTAAAACGAGTAAATCGAGTAAAACGAGTAAATCGAGTAAAACGAGTAAAACGAGTAAAACGAGTAAAACGAGTAAAACGAGTAAAACGAGTAAAACGAGTAAAACGAGTAAAACGAGTAAAACGAGTAAAACGAGTAAAACGAGTAAAACGAGTAAAACGAGTAAAACGAGTAAAACTAGTAAAACTAGTAAAACGAGTAAAACGAGTAAAGCGATTAAAACGAGTAAAACGAGTAAAACGAGTAAAATTAGTAAAACGAGTAAAACGAGTAAATCGAGTGAAACGAGTAAAACGAGTGAAACGAGTAAAACGAGTAAAACGAGTAAAACGAGTAAAACGAGTAAAACGAGTAAAACGAGTAAAACTAGTAAAACTAGTAAAACGAGTAAAACGAGTAAAGCGATTAAAACGAGTAAAACGAGTAAAACGAGTAAAACGAGTAAAGCGATTAAAACGAGTAAAACGAGTAAAACGATTAAAGCGATTAAAACGAGTAAAACGAGTAAAATTAGTAAAACGAGTAAAACGAGTAAAACGAGTAAAACGAGTAAAACGAGTAAAACGAGTAAAACGAGTAAAACGAGTAAAACGAGTAAAACTAGTAAAACTAGTAAAACGAGTAAAACGAGTAAAACGAGTAAAACGAGTAAAACGAGTAAAGCGATTAAAGCGATTAAAACGAGTAAAACGAGTAAAATTAGTAAAACGAGTAAAACGAGTAAAACGAGTAAAACGAGTAAAACGAGTAAAACGAGTAAAACGAGTAAAACGAGTAAAACGAGTAAAACGAGTAAAACGAGTAAAACTAGTAAAACTAGTAAAACGAGTAAAACGAGTAAAACGAGTAAAGCGATTAAAACGAGTAAAACGAGTAAAACGAGTAAAATTAGTAAAACGAGTAAAACGAGTAAATCGAGTAAATCGAGTAAAACGAGTAAAACGAGTAAAACGAGTAAAACGAGTAAAACGAGTAAAACGAGTAAAACGAGTAAAACGGGTAAAACGAGTAAAACGAGTAAAACGGGTAAAACGAGTAAAACGAGTAAAACGAGTAAAACGAGTAAATCGAGTAAAACGAGTAAAACGAGTAAAACGAGTAAAACGAGTAAAACGAGTAAAACGAGTAAAACGAGTAAAACGAGTAAAACGAGTAAAACGAGTAAAACGAGTAAAACGAGTAAAACGGGTAAAACGAGTAAAACGAGTAAAACGAGTAAAACGAGTAAAACGAGTAAAACGAGTAAAACGAGTAAAACGAGTGAATCGAGTAAAACGAGTAAAACGAGTAAAACGGGTAAAACGAGTAAAACGAGTATAACGAGTAAAACGAGTAAAACGAGTAAAACGAGTAAAATTAGTAAAACGAGTGAAACGAGTAAAACGAGTGAAACGAGTAAAACGAGTAATACGAGTAAAACGAGTAAGACGAGTAAAACGAGTAAAACGGGTAAAACGAGTAAAACGAGTAAAACGAGTAAAACGAGTAAAACGAGTAAAACTAGTAAAACGAGTAAAACGAGTAAAGCGATTAAAACGAGTAAAACGAGTAAAACGAGTAAAATTAGTAAAACGAGTAAAACGAGTAAAAGGAGTAAAACGAGTAAAACGAGTAAAACGAGTAAAACGAGTAAAACGAGTAAAACGAGTAAAACGAGTAAAACGAGTAAAACGAGTAAAACGAGTAAAACGAGTAAAACGAGTAAAACGAGTAAAACGAGTAAAACGAGTAAAACGAGTAAAACGAGTAAAACGAGTAAAACGAGTAAAACGAGTAAAACGAGTAAAACGAGTAAAACGAGTAAAACGAGTAAAACGAGTAAAACGGGTAAAACGAGTAAAACGAGTAAAACGAGTGAAACGAGTAAAACGAGTGAAACGAGTAAAACGAGTGAAACGAGTAAAACGAGTAATACGAGTAAAACGAGTAAAACGCGTAAAACCAGTAAAACGAGTAATACGAGTAAAACGAGTAAAACGAGTAAAACGAGTAAATCGAGTAAAACGAGTAAATCGAGTAAAACGAGTAAAACGAGTAAAACGGGTAAAACGAGTAAAACGAGTGAAACGAGTAAAACGAGTAAAACGAGTAAAACGAGTAAATCGAGTAAAACGAGTAAAACGGGTAAAACGAGTAAAACGGGTAAAACGAGTAAAACGAGTAAAACGAGTAAAACGAGTAAAACGAGTAAAATTAGTAAAACGAGTGAAACGAGTAAAACGAGTGAAACGAGTAAAACGAGTAAAACGAGTAAAACGAGTAAAACGAGTAAATCGAGTGAAACGAGTAAAACGAGTAAAACGAGTGAAACGAGTAAAACGAGTGAAACGAGTGAAACGAGTGAAACGAGTAAAACGAGTAAAACGAGTAAAACGAGTCAAACGAGTAAAACGAGTAAAACGAGTAAAACGAGTAAAACGAGTAAAACGAGTAAAACGAGTAAAATTAGTAAAACGAGTGAAACGAGTAAAACGAGTGAAACGAGTAAAACGAGTAAAACGGGTAAAACGAGTAAAACGAGTAAAACGAGTAAAACGAGTAAAACGAGTAAAACGAGTAAAACGAGTAAAACGAGTAAAACGAGTAAAACGAGTAAAGCGATTAAAGCGATTAAAACGAGTAAAACGAGTAAAATTAGTAAAACGAGTAAAACGAGTAAAACGAGTAAAACGAGTAAAACGAGTAAAACGAGTAAAACGAGTAAAACGAGTAAAACTAGTAAAACTAGTAAAACGAGTAAAACGAGTAAAACGAGTAAAGCGAGTAAAACGAGTAAAACGAGTAAAACGAGTAAAACGGGTAAAACGAGTAAAACGAGTAAAACGAGTAAAACGAGTAAAACGAGTAAAACGAGTAAAGCGAGTGAAACGAGTAAAGCGAGTGAAACGAGTCAAGCGAGTGAAACGAGTGAAACGAGTGAAACGAGTGAAACGAGTGAAACGAGTAAAACGAGTGAAACGAGTAAAACGAGTAAAACGAGTAAAACGAGTAAAACGAGTAAATCGAGTAAAACGAGTAAAACGAGTAAAACGAGTAAAACGGGTAAAACGAGTAAAACGACTAAAACGAGTAAAACGAGTAAAACGAGTAAAACGACTAAAACGAGTAAAACGAGTAAAACGAGTAAAACGAGTAAAACGAGTAAAACGAGTAAATCGAGTAAAACGAGTAAAACGGGTAAAACGAGTAAAACGAGTAAAACGAGTAAAACGAGTAAAACGAGTAAAACGAGTAAAACGAGGTAAAACGAGTAAAACGAGTAAAACGAGTAAAACGAGTAAAACGGGTAAAACGAGTAAAACGAGTAAAACGAGTAAAACGAGTAAAACGAGTAAAACGAGTAAAACGAGTAAAACGAGTAAAACGAGTAAAATTAGTAAAACGAGTGAAACGAGTGAAACGAGTAAAACGAGTGAAACGAGTGAAACGAGTAAAACGAGTAAAACGAGTAATACGAGTAAAACGAGTAAAACGAGTAAAACGAGTAAAACGGGTAAAACGAGTAAAACGAGTAAAACGAGTAAAACGAGTAAAACGAGTAAAACGAGTAAAACGAGTAAAACGAGTAAAACGAGTAAAACGAGTAAAACTAGTAAAACGAGTAAAACGAGTAAAGCGAGTAAAACGAGTAAAACGAGTAAAACGAGTAAAATTAGTAAAACGAGTGAAACGAGTAAAACGAGTGAAACGAGTAAAACGAGTGAAACGAGTAAAACGAGTAATACGAGTAATACGAGTAATACGAGTAAAACGAGTAAAACGCGTAAACCAGTAAAACGAGTAATACGAGTAATACGAGTAAAACGAGTAAAACCAGTAAAACGAGTAAAACGAGTAAAACGAGTAAAACGAGTAAAACGAGTAAAACGAGTAAAACGAGTAAAACGAGTAAAACGAGTAAAACGAGTAAAACGAGTAAAACGAGTAAAACGAGTAAAACGAGTAAAACGAGTAAAACTAGTAAAACGAGTAAAACGAGTAAAACGAGTAAAACGAGTAAAACGAGTAAAACGAGTGAAACGAGTGAAACGAGTGAAACGAGTGAGACGAGTGAAACGAGTGAAACGAGTGAAACGAGTAAAACGAGTAAAACGAGTAAAACGAGTAAAACGAGTAAAACGAGTAAAACGAGTAAAACGAGTAAAACTAGTAAAACTAGTAAAACGAGTAAAACGAGTAAAGCGATTAAAACGAGTAAAACGAGTAAAACGAGTAA
>NW_027486591.1:0-21562 GCF_050908995.1 Andrena cerasifolii | reverse complement strand
TTTTTTTAATTTTTTAATTTTTTTTAAATTTTTTAAAATTTTTTTAAAATTTTTGAAAATTTTTGAAATTTTTTTTGAAAAATTGAAAAAAATTTTTAAAAATATTTTTAAAATTTTTTAAAATATAAATTTTTTTTTTTTAAATTTTGTTTTAATTTTTTAACAATTTTTTTTAAATGTTTTAAAAAAAATTTTAATTTTTTTTTCAATTTTTTTTTAAATTTTTATTTAATTTTTTTAAACTTTTAAAAAAAAATTTTTTATTTTTTTTTATATTTAAATTTCTGTTAAATTTTTTTAGAAATCTATTAATTTTTTTTATTTTTTACAAAATTTTTTTTAATTTTTTTTATATTTTTTAAATTTTTTAGAAAAATTTTTCTTTATTTTTTTTTAAATTTTTAATTTTTTTTATTTATTTTTGATTTAAATTATTACTATTTTTTAATTTCTTAAATTTTTTTTAAATTTAAAAAAATTTGTTAGTAAATTTTTAAATTTTTTATATATTTTTTAATATTTTAAAATTTTTATTTAATTTTTTTAATTTTTTTAAATATTTTAAATTTTTCAAGAATTTTTTTCTTTATTTTTTATTTTTTTTAATTTAAAAAAGTTTATTTATTTTTGTTTTAAATTATTACTATTTTTTAATTTCTTAAATTTTTTTTAAATTTAAAAAAATTTTTAGTAAATTTTTAAATTTTTTTTATATATTTTTTTAATATTTTAAAATTTTTATTTAATTTTTTTAATTTTTTAATTTTTTTTAAATTTTTTAAAAATTTTTTTAAAATTTTTTGAAAATTTTGAAATTTTTTTTGAAAAATTGAAAAAATTTTTTTTTAATTTTTTTTAAATTTTTTAAAAATTTTTATTTAATTTTAATTTTTTTAAATTTTTTTTAAAAATATTTTTAAAATTTTTTAAAATATAAATTTTTTTTTTTAAATTTTGTTTTAATTTTTTAACAATTTTTTTTAAATGTTTTAAAAAAATTTTAATTTTTTTTCAATTTTTTTTAAAATTTTTATTCAATTTTTTTAAACTTTTAAAAAAAATTTTTATTTTTTTTTATATTTAAATTTCTGTTAAATTTTTTTTAGAAGTCTATTAATTTTTTTTATTTTTTACAAAAATTTTTTTAATTTTTTTTATATTTTTTAAACTTTTTAAAAAAATTTTTCTTTATTTTTTTTTAATTTTTAATTTTTTTTATTTATTTTTGTTTTAAATTATTACTATTTTTTAATTTCTTAAATTTTTTTTAAATTTAAAAAAAATTTTTAGTAAATTTTAAATTTTTTTTATATATTTTTTTAATATTTTAAAATTTTTATTTAATTTTTTTAATTTTTTTAAATATTTTAAATTTTTAAAGAATTTTTTTCTTTATTTTTTATTTTTTTTAATTTAAAAAAATTTATTTATTTTTGTTTTAAATTATTATTTTTTAATTTTTAATTGATTTTTTTAAAATTTTTTTATTTCTTTTTTAAATCTTAAAAAAATTTTTTAAATTTAAAATTTTTTTGAAAATTTTTTAAAAATTTTTTAAAAATTTTTATTTAATTTTTAAATTTTTAAAAATTTTTTTTTAAATATATTTTTAAAATTTTTTAAAATTTAAAATTTTTTTTTTAAATTTTGTTTTAATTCTTTAACAATTTTTTTTAACTGTTTTAAAAAAATATTAAGTTTTTTTTTCAATTTTTTAAAATTTTTTATTTAATTTTTTAAAATTTAAAAAAAAATTTATTTATTTTTTTATATTTAAATTTTTTTTAAATTTTTTAAAAAAATTTTTCTTTATTTTTTTTAAATTTTTAATTTTTTTTTATTTATTTTTGTTTTAAATTATTACTATTTTTTAATTTCTTAAATTTTTTTTAAATTTAAAAAAAATTTTAATAAATTTTTTAAATTTTTTTTATATATTTTTTTAATATTTTTAATTTTTTATTTAATTTTTTTAATATTTTAATTTTTTTTTAATTTTTTAAAAAAATTTTTCCTTATTTTTTTTTTTAATTTTTAAATTTTTTTATTTATTTTTGTTTTAAATTATTACTATTTTTTAATTTCTTAAATTTTTTTTAAATTTAAAAAAAATTTTAGTAAATTTTTAAATTTTTTTATATATTTTTTTAATATTTTAAAATTTTTATTTAATTTTTTTAATTTTTTAATTTTTTTTTAAATTTTTTAAAATTTTTTTTAAAATTTTTTGAAAATTTTTGAAATTTTTTTGAAAAATTGAAAAATTTTTTTTTTAATTTTTTTAAAATTTTTTAAAAATTTTTATTTAATTTTTAATTTTTTTTTAATTTTTTAAAAATTTTTTTAAAATTTTTTAAAATATAAATTTTTTTTTTTAAATTTTGTTTTAATTTTTTAACAATTTTTTTTAAATGTTTTAAAAAAAATTTTAATTTTTTTTTCAATTTTTTTTTCAATTTTTATTTAATTTTTTTAAACTTTTAAAAAAAAATTTTTATTTTTTTATATTTAAATTTCTGTTAAATTTTTTTAGAAATCTATTAATTTTTTTTATTTTTTACAAAATTTTTTTTAATTTTTTTATATTTTTTAATTTTTTAAAAAAAATTTTCTTTATTTTTTTTTAAATTTTTAAATTTTTTTATTTATTTTTGTTTTAAATTATTACTATTGTTTAATTTCTTAATTTTTTTTTTAAATTTAAAAAAAAAATTATTTATTTTTTTATATTTAAAATTTTTTTTAAATTTTTTAAAAAAAATTTTCTTTATTTTTTTTTTAAATTTTTAATTTTTTTTATTTATTTTTGTTTTAAATTATTACTATTGTTTAATTTCTTAATTTTTTTTTTAAATTTAAAAAAAAATTTTAGTAAATTTTTAAATTTTTTTATAAATTTTTTTTATTTAAAATTTTATTTAATTTTTTTAATTTTTTAATTTTTTTTAAATTTTTTAAAAAATTTTTTAAAATTTTTTGAAAATTTTTGAAATTTTTTTGAAAAATTGAAAAAAAAAATTTTTTAATTTTTTTTTAATTTTTTAAAAAATTTTATTTAATTTTTAATTTTTTTAAAATTTTTTTTTTAAATATTTTAAAAAAATTTTAAAATATAAATTTTTTTTTTAAATTTTGTTTTAATTTTTTAACAATTTTTTTTAAATGTTTTAAAAAAAAATTTAATTTTTTTTTCAATTTTTTTTTAAATTTTTATTTAATTTTTTTAAACTTTTAAAAAAAAATTTTTATTTTTTTTTATATTTAAATTTCTGTTAAATTTTTTTAGAAATCTATTAATTTTTTTTATTTTTTACAAAAATTTTTTTAATTTTTTTTATATTTTTTAAATTTTTTAAAAAAATTTTTCTTTATTTTTTTTTAAATTTTTAAATTTTTTTATTTATTTTTGTTTTAAATTATTACTATTTTTTAATTTCTTAAATTTTTTTTAAATTTAAAAAAATTTTTAGTAAATTTTTAAATTTTTTATATATTTTTTTAATATTTTAAAATTTTTATTTAATTTTTTTAATTTTTTTAAATATTTTAAATTTTTAAAGAATTTTTTTCTTTATTTTTTATTTTTTTTAATTTAAAAAAATTTATTTATTTTTGTTTTTAATTATTATTTTTTAATTTTTATTTGATTTTTTTTAAATTTTTTTTATTTCTTTTTTAAATCTTAAAAAATTTTTTTAAATTAAAATTTTTTTGAAAATTTTTTAAAAATTTTTTAAAAATTTTTATTTAATTTTTAAATTTTTAAAATTTTTTTTTAAATATATTTTTAAAATTTTTTAAAATTTAAAATTTTTTTTTTTAAATTTTGTTTTAATTCTTTAACAATTTTTTTTAACTGTTTTAAAAAAATATTAAGTTTTTTTTTCAATTTTTTTAAAAATTTTTATTTAATTTTTTAAAATTTAAAAAAAAATTTATTTATTTTTTTATATTTAAAATTTTTTTTAAATTTTTTAAAAAAATTTTTCTTTATTTTTTTTTTAAATTTTTAATTTTTTTTTAATTATTTTTGTTTTAAATTATTACTATTTTTTAATTTCTTAAATTTTTTTTAAATTTAAAAAAATTTTAGTAAATTTTTAAATTTTTTTTATATATTTTTTTAATATTTTAAATTTTTTATTTAATTTTTTTAATTTTTTAATTTTTTTAAAATTTTTTAAAAAATTTTTTAAAATTTTTTGAAAATTTTTGAAATTTTTTTTGAAAAATTGAAAAAAAAATTTTTTAATTTTTTTTGAAATTTTTTAAAAATTTTTATTTAATTTTTAATTTTTTTAAATTTTTTTTAAAAATATTTTTTAAATTTTTTAAAATATAAATTTTTTTTTTAAAATTTTGTTTTAATTTTTTAACAATTTTTTTAAATGTTTTAAAAAAAATTTTAATTTTTTTTTCAATTTTTTTAAAATTTTTATTTAATTTTTTTAAACTTTAAAAAAAAATTTTTTATTTTTTTTTATTTTTAAATTTCTGTTAAATTTTTTCAGAAATCTATTAATTTTTTTTAACTTTTACAAAATTTTTTTAATTTTTTTTATATTTTTTAATTTTTTAAAAAAAATTTTCTTTATTTTTTTTTTAAATTTTTAAATTTTTTTATTTATTTTTGTTTTAAATTATTACTATTTTTTAATTTCTTAAATTTTTTTTAAATTTAAAAAAAATTTTTAGTAAATTTTTAAACTTTTTTATATATTTTTTTAATATTTTAAAATTTTTATTTAATTTTTTTAATTTTTTTAAATATTTTAAATTTTTAAAGAATTTTTTTCTTTATTTTTTATTTTTTTTAATTTAAAAAAATTTATTTATTTTTGTTTTAAATTATTATTTTTTAATTTTTATTTGATTTTTTTAAAAAATTTTTATTTCTTTTTTAAATTTAAAATTTTTTTGAAAATTTTTTAAAAATTTTTTAAAAATTTTTATTTAATTTTTAAATTTTTAAAATTGTTTTTTAAATACATTTTTAAAATTTTTTAAAATTTAAAATTTTTTTTTTTAAATTTTGTTTTAATTCTTTAACAATTTTTTTTAACTGTTTTAAAAAAAATATTAAGTTTTTTTTCAATTTTTTTAAAATTTTTTATTTAATTTTTTAAAATTTAAAAAAAAAATTATTTATTTTTTTATATTTAAAATTTTTTTTAAATTTTTTAACAAAATTTTTCTTTATTTTTTTTTAAATTTTTAATTTTTTTTTATTTATTTTTGTTTTAAATTATTACTATTTTTTAATTTTTTAAATTTTTTTTAAATTTAAAAAAAATTTTAGTAAATTTTTAAATTTTTTTATATATTTTTTTAATATTTTAAATTTTTTATTTAATTTTTTAATTTTTTAATTTTTTTTAAATTTTTTAAAAAATTTTTTAAAATTTTTTGAAATTTTTGAAATTTTTTTTGAAAAATTGAAAAAAATTTTTTTTATTTTTTTTGAAATTTTTTAAAAATTTTTATTTAATTTTTAATTTTTTTTAATTTTTTTTAAAAATATTTTAAAAATTTTTTAAAATATAAATTTTTTTTTTTAAATTTGGTTTTAATTTTTTAACAATTTTTTTTAAATGTTTTAAAAAAAATTTTAATTTTTTTTTCAATTTTTTTTAAAATTTTTATTTAATTTTTTTAAACTTTTAAAAAAAAATTTTTTATTTTTTTTATATTTAAATTTCTGTTAAATTTTTTTAAAATATATTAATTTTTTTTATTTTTTACAAAAATTTTTTTAATTTTTTTTATATTTTTTAAATTTTTTAAAAAATTTTCTTTATTTTTTTTTTAAATTTTTAAATTTTTTTATTTATTTTTGTTTTAAATTATTTGTGGGATAAATAAAATATATTTAATATAAACAGGAAAGATATATATATATAAGATTGAAAGAAACTAATACTAATACAAGATAACCGACTACGACACAAACAACTCGATTTAACACAACGACTCAGTACATCTACACACTCTGCCGGTTGTTCCAACTCTGTCCTTTCCGCGGAAAACTCGCCTTTCCGAAAAAGGACGCTACATCCCCACCACGCACGCTTTTCAAGTCGCCCTCATGCCCAAATATGGACATCGCTCCGCCGCGCGCTTTCTCGCCCCGACAAACCCTTGCGCGCGTCGCTGGGCCCGGTGACGCGTTGGGTTTTCCCCAACGGGCCTGTCTCCTCCGAGGTTCTCAACGTCTCGCTGAACTTATTCCGATACTACATTCGGCCATCCTGATATGACATCTGCCCTCAGATGTCCTTGGTTCTACCCTACACCGATTCGCTATCATCGGACAGGTCGTCTTCCTCGTCGGTGACCCACGGCTTCATGTGGTCGGCAGCCGTAGACGTCGTCCGCGGACCCTCGTGTTCTCCAACCTTTTCCACCACGTAACGGTTATTCCTCAATACCCTTTTTACGCAATAAGGCCCAAAATACTTCGCATGGAACTTCAAGCCTGGACCGGCTTGCGTTCTTTTAATTGCTATCAGCTGGCCCTGCCTGTACTCCGTGGCCTTCTTTGCGATTCTTGTTAAACGATTTTCTGTTCTGCGCTTGAACCTCCGCGATTTTCCTCTTCGCTCGTAACCGCATCTCGTCACGCTCTTCTTGAAACATAGCGATCCACTCACCCTCTATCAACTTTCTGATTTCAGGATCCTCACGCATTCTTACATGTGTACCAAACAACAAACGAAAAGGCGTTGTATTGGTACTCCTACTCGGTGTCGCGTTCAGATATTTCTGAGCTGATTCGAGGTATTTGTACCACTCCTCCGGCTTCTTATGTTTCCGCTCGGCTAGAATACAATTTATACAATTTCGTACAACTTTTTCTACTTTCTGACGCATTCCCTTAAACCAATAGTCTCTCTTTAACAACGCCTCAGTCTTAATCACCCCAAAGTGACCGCGTTCGTGCACCCGGCGGACTACCTGTACCTGCATTGGTTTAGGTACGACCACCAGCGGGGTGTCATTTACCACTCTGTACAACACGTCACGACTTACAACATAGCCATTCTTTCGGTATTGCTCGATGTTGTCACAAATTTTCCGCAATTCATCGTCTCCTCGTTGAGCTTCACGCAACCTGACAATAATTCCGTCATCATCTTCCTCTACTAGCATAATTGTAGGCAACGGATTTCTACTCAGGGCGTCGACATGAACCATACTTCTACCCGGCCTATGCTCAATCGTATACTGAAATTCCTGGAGCAGAAGAACCCACCTAGCTACTCGCACGCACAAATCTTTCTTATTCATTGTCAACGTAAACGCCTGACAATCAGTAACAATTTTAAACGAAATTCCTAACAGGTAAACTCGAAACTTTTTCAAGGATTTAATGATCGCTAAAACTTCAAGTTCATAACTCGGGTATTTTTCCTCGGCAGGCGTAGTTTTCCCACTCGCGTAATACACGGGATGGAAGGCACCATCCTGAGTATCGCGCTGCAATAAAATTGCTCCATATCCTAAACCAGACGCATCAGTGTGCAGCTCTGTCTCGGCGCCTGTACGATATAATTTTAATACCGGTGCACTACTCAACGTTAACTTCAATTTATTAAGCGCTTCCAGTTCCAACGCACCAAACCTAAACTTGACATCCTTTCTCAACAAATCCGACATTGGACGCGCTATTACTGAATAACGATGGATAAATTTTCTAAAATATCCTGTTAAGCCTAAAAAACTCTGAACGTCCTTCACACACTGAGGTTTCGGGAATTTAATTACGGCTCTAGTTTTATGTTCTGACGGCTGAATGCAAGCATTTTCGACAATATGCCCTAAGTATTCCACCCTCGTTTGCAAAAATTTACATTTACCCCAATTCACTACTAATCCGAATTGACTCGCTACGCCCAACACAGCTTCAAGGTTTGCAATTGCACTTACAACATCATTCGCTAGAACTATTATATCATCCATGTAAACGCGCACCATTCCCACCGCTATTAATTCTCTGAACACGGCATGTATGAACCTTTGGAAAACGGCTGGCGAATTACAGAGTCCGAAAGGCACTCTCAAAAACTCGTAATGGCCGTTGGGTACAACAAAAGCGGTATACTTTTGACTACCTTCTTCAATGGGCACATGAAAAAACCCATTCTTTAAATCAAGTGTGCTAAACACTTTCGCGCCCTGTAGTGAGTCTAACTCGTCCTCTATTAACGGCAAAGGGTACCTGTCCTTCACTATTTTCTTATTCAGGTGTCTAAAATCAATGCAAATTCTAATTGTACCATCTTTTTTCACAACCAACACTATCGGACTCCCATAATCTGAGTGAGACGGTCGTATAATCCCATTCTCTACCCACGCCTTTATTTGTTCATCGACTATTGCTTTTTCCTTAGGAGACAATCGTCGCGGTCTTTGGTAAACAGGCACATCATCAGTAAGAATAATGTTCATCGTAACCCCCACTTCGCGTGTTTTATTAGGCTTATAATTTTCGACTAAAACTTCTATTGCCTCTCTATGCTCAGGAACTGTAACATGCGACAAATCAACTCCATTCACTGCAGGTTCAACACTAATGCTATACACTTCTGGCACGTCTAGCTTCCTAATAGAAATTTCTCCCCCTTTCATAATTAGCTTTACGGAGTCTAGAAAATCTGTACCAATTATTAAACCGTGTGACGTCAACACGTCAGGTACAACATGTATATCTATTGGATACACTACATGATCTATCGTTATGTGTGTTGAAAATACTCCTAACGTATGATGGCTTTCCACCGCAACGCCGCGAAATTGTAAAATCGTATTACTTAGTCTAGGCGCGCCAATTTTTACATAATGATCTGCTCGTATTAAATTCAAATCGCTACCCGAATCTATTAACGCTACTAACTCACAATTTTCAATCTGTACCTCCTTAAGGCGCTTTTTCCTCGACGCTTCCGATGTACTACTCACATCCTTTACAGGTTTACTCTCGCCTTTACATTCAAGCGCAATATGCCCATACCCCTGACACTTAAAACACTTCATGCCTTTACTTTTCGTCGGACAAGTCGCACTTAAATGGTTCCGGTCCCCACATAAGAAACATTTTCTTACACCTCCTTGCATCACAGCTCCAACACCTTCTCGGACCGCCTTCTTCGTCTTCTCTTCAGTTCGCCTGCTCTTCACTCTTGCATTCTCCTTCATGGCTTCGTAGGACTCGAACTTCTCCTTCAGCTCTCGTACGCTTTTGGCTCCGTACAATATCATTTTATTGCACTCATCGTCTTGAATCCCTTCAATAATATATTTAATGGTCGCGGTGACTTCCATGTCTGCTTGTTTGGCTATCTCCAGCATTTGGTAGATGTACTCCTGGTATGATTCATTTGTTTTCTTGGTTCTGCGCGATAATTCCTTATGTATCTTATGGACGTCTACCACTCGTGCAAACTCGGATCTCAACGCTTGCTTCATTTCAGACCACTTACGACAACATTTCTCATAGTTGACGTACAACTTAGCCGATCCGCGCAACAATCGCTTCGCATATACGATTTTTTGAATATCACTCCATTTGCACAGCTCCGCCATATCTTCAAATTCTTCGAGCCAGCAACGGACGTTTACTTTATCATCACCGCTAAACGTACCCATAGACTCCTCAACATCCTTAAACGTCAACATTTGCGTTTGCCTTGTGCATTTCTTAACATCATCATCTTCACTTTCGTCAGAACCATCTTCATCTTCATCTGCATCTTCCCCATGCTCGGCTTCCAACGTAAGAGCAGCTCTCAGCCGATCTTGCAGCTCCTTCTTCTTTCCGGATATCTTCAGCTTACGGCTCTGCAACTCCTGCTTCAACTCGGGCAGCTTCATTGCGTCAACTCGTGCCAGCCTAGCATTGCCGCCATCTTTTTCCCCAAGATCAACAATAGTATTATCAGCACTTCCCGCGTCACTCATTGTGAATATCGGTTTATTTTAACTCTTTCGTAACAGTACTTCACCGTCACAGCACAACAACCGTTTCACTGGATACAACTTCACGATTACCGCGTAAATAGCTTTGACCGACAATCCTGTTTTCCTGTGTTTTCTATCCCGGACGAGCCCCCAAAATTGTGGGATAAATAAAATATATTTAATATAAACAGGAAAGATATATATATATAAGATTGAAAGAAACTAAAACTAATACAAGATAACCGACTACGACACAAACAACTCGATTTAACACAACGACTCAGTACATCTACACACTCTGCCGGTTGTTCCAACTCTGTACTTTCCGCGGAAAACTCGCCTTTCCGAAAAAGGACGCTACATCCCCACCACGCACGCTTTTCAAGTCGCCCTCATGCCCAAATATGGACATCGCTCCGCCGCGCGCTTTCTCGCCCCGACAAACCCTTGCGCGCGTCGCTGGGCCCGGTGACGCGTTGGGTTTTCCCCAACGGGCCTGTCTCCTCCGAGGTTCTCAACGTCTCGCTGAACTTATTCCGATACTACATCATTTATTTATTTTTTTTTAATTTTTAAAAATTTTTTTTACTAATTTTTATAATTTTTTTTTAAATTTTGTTTGAATTTTTTACAATTTTTTTATAAAAATTTTATTTTATTTTTTTAACAAAATTAAAAAAAATTTCTTCATTTTATATTTTTTTTTCAATTTTAAATTTTTTTTTTAATTTTTTTTATTTTTTTTTATATTCTTATCATTTTTTTATTTTTTTTAATTTTTAAAAAAATTTTATACTAATTTTTTTTAATTTTTTTTAATTTTGTTTTAATTTTTTACAATTTTATTAAAAAAAATTTATTCATGTTTTTAAAATTTTTTTCTTAATTTTTTAAAAAATTTTTTAAAAAAATTGTTTTAATTTTTTAACAAAATTTAAAAAAAACTTTTTTTCAATTTTTTAATTTTTTTAAATTTTTTTAAAATTTTTTTTTTTAAATTTTATAAAATTTATTTTATTTTTTTCAATTTTTTTTTTAAATTTTTGATAATTTTGTTTAAAATTTTTATTAAAAAAATTTGTTTTAATTTTTTACTAAAATTTAAAAATTTTTTTTTTAAATTTTGGTTTAATTTATTAACAAAATTTTTTAAAATTTATTTATTTATTTTTAAAATTTTTTTTTTATTTTTCTTTTAAATTTTTTATATATTTTTTTATTTAAAATTTTATTTTATATTTAAAATTTTTAATTTATTTTTTTATTTATTTATTTCTTTTAATTTTTTATTATTTTTTTATTTTAATTTTTTTTAAACTTTTTTAACAATTTTTTTAAAATTATTTTTATTTATGTTTTTAAATTCTTGTTTAATTTTTTAAAAAAATTTTTTAATTTTTTAATTTTTTAACAAAATTATAAAAATTCGTTATTTTGATATTTTTTCAAATTTTTAAAATTTTTTAAAAATTTTTTTAATTTTTTTTAAAAAATTTTATTTTATTTTTTAACAAAATTTAAAAAAAATTTCTTCATTTTTTATTTTTTTTTTTCAATTTAAATTTCTTTTTAATTTTTTTTATTTTTTTTTATTTTCTTATCATTTTTTTATTTTTTTTTAATTTTTAAAAAATTATTTTACTAATGTTTTTTAATTTTTTTGTGAATTTTGTTTTAATTTATTAACAAATTTTTTAAAAAATTATTTTTTATTTATTTTTTAAAATATTTTTTTTTAATTTTTTAATTTTTTATAATTTTTTTAAAATTTGTTTTAAAATTTTATAAAATTTATTTTATTTTTTTTCAAAATTTTTTTAAAATTTTTGATAATTTTGTTTGAAATTTTTTTTAAAAAAAAATTTGTTTTAATTTTTTACTAAAATTTAAAAAAAATTTTTTTTTAAATTTTGGTTTAATTTATTAACAAAATTTTTAAAAAAATTTTATTCATTTTTTAATTTTTTTTTATTTTTTAATTTTTTTTTCTTTTTAATTTTGTATATATTTTTTTATTTAAAATTTTTTTTTTATATTTAAAATTTTTATTTTATTTTTTGATTTATTTATTTCTTTTAAATTTTTTTTATTATTTTTCTTATTTTAATTTTTTTTAATTTTTTTAACAGTTTTTTTAAAATTATTTTTATTTATGTTTTTTAAATTTTTTTTTAAATTTTTAAAAAAATTTGTTTTAATTTTTTACTAAAATTTAAAATTTTTTTTTTAAATTTTGGTTTAATTTATTAACAAAATTTTTTAAAATTTATTTATTTATTTTTAAAATTTTTTTTTTATTTTTTAATTTTTTTTATTTTTCTTTTAAATTTTGTATATATTTTTTTATTTAAAATTTTATTTTATATTTAAAATTTTTAATTTATTTTTTTATTTATTTATTTCTTTTAATTTTTTATTATTTTTGTATTTTAATTTTTTTTAAACTTTTTTAACAATTTTTTTAAAATTATTTTTATTTATGTTTTTAAATTCTTGTTTAATTTTTTAAAAAAATTTTTTAATTTTTTAATTTTTTAACAAAATTATAAAAATTCGTTATTTTGATATTTTTTCAACTTTTTAAAATTTTTTAAAATTTTTTTTAATTTTTTTTAAAAAATTTTATTTTATTTTTTAACAAAATTTAAAAAAAATTTCTTCATTTTTTATTTTTTTTTTCAATTTAAATTTTTTTTTATTTTTTTTTAATTTTTTTTTTATTTTCTTATCATTTTTTTATTTTTTTTAAATTTTTAAAAAATTATTTTACTAATGTTTTTTAATTTTTTTGTAAATTTTGTTTTAATTTATTAACAAATTTTTTAAAAAATTATTTTTATTTATTTTTTAAAATATTTTTTTTTAATTTTTTAATTTTTAAAATTTTTTTTAAAATTTTTTTTAAAATTTTATAAAATTTATTTTTTTTTTTCAATTTTTTTTTAAAATTTTTGATAATTTTGATTAAAATTTTTTTTTAAAATTTGTTTTAATTTTTTACTAAAATTTAAAAAAATTTTTTTTTTAAATTTTGGTTTAATTTATTAACAAAATTTTTAAATTTTTTTTTATTTTTCTTTTAAATTTTGTATACATTTTTTTATTTAAATTTTTTTTTTATATTTAAAATTTTTATTTTATTTTTTTATTTATTTATTTCTTTTAAATTTTTTTATTATTTTTCTTATTTTAATTTTTTTTAATTTTTTAACAATTTTTTTAAAATTATTTTTATTTATGTTTTTTAATTTCATTTTAATTTTTTAAAAAAATTTTTTTTAATTTTTTAATTTTTTAAAAATTTTTTTTTAATCTTTTAATTTTTTAAAAAAAATTTTCTTAATTTTTTAATTTTTTTAAAAAAATTTGTTTTAATTTTTTAACAAAATCAAAAAAATCTTTATTTTTTTTTTTTCAACTTTTTAAAATTTTTTTAAAATTTTTTTAATTGTGTTTTAAATTTTGTTTTAATTTTTAAAAAAAAATTTATTTATATTTTTTAAATTTTCTTCTTGATTTTTTTTATTTTTTTAAATTTTTTTTAAAATTTTTTAAAAAAAAATTTTTTAAATTTTGTTTTAATTTTTTACAATTTTTTTACAATTTTCTTATTCATGTTTTTATAATTTTATTCTTAATTTTTACAAAAAATTTTAAATTTTTTTAAAAAAATTTTATGTGAATTTTTTAACAAAATTTAAAAAAAAATTTTTTTTTTCAATTTTTTTTAATTTTTAAAAAAAATTTTTTTACTTTTTTAACTTTTTAAAAAAAAATTGTTTTCATTTTTTAACAAAATTAAAAAAAATTCTTTATTTTGATTTTTTTTCAACTTTTTAAAATTTTTTTAAAATTTTTTTAATTTTTTTTAAAACATTTTATTTTATTTTTTTAACAAAATTTAAAAAAAATTTCTTCATTTTTTATTTTTTTTTTCAAATTTTAAATTTCTTTTTAATTTTTTTTATTTTTTTTTATTTTCTTATCATTTTTTTATTTTTTTTTATTTTTAAAAAATTATTTTACTAATGTTTTTTAATTTTTTTGTGAATTTTGTTTTAATTTATTAACAAATTTTTTAAAAAATTATTTTTTATTTATTTTTTAAAATATTTTTTTTTAATTTTTTAATTTTTTATAATTTTTTTAAAATTTGTTTTAAAATTTTATAAAATTTATTTTATTTTTTTTCAAAATTTTTTTAAAATTTTTGATAATTTTGTTTGAAATTTTTTTTAAAAAAAAATTTGTTTTAATTTTTTACTAAAATTTAAAATTTTTTTTTTTTTAAATTTTGGTTTAATTTATTAACAAAATTTTTAAAAAAATTTTATTCATTTTTTAATTTTTTTTTATTTTTTAATTTTTTTTTCTTTTTAATTTTGTATATATTTTTTTATTTAAAATTTTTTTTTATATTTAAAATTTTTATTTTATTTTTTGATTTATTTATTTCTTTTAAATTTTTTTTATTATTTTTCTTATTTTAATTTTTTTTAATTTTTTTAACAGTTTTTTTTAAATTATTTTTATTTATGTTTTTTAAATTTTTGTTTAATTTTTTAAAAAAAAATTTTAATTTTTTAATTTTTTAACAAAATTATAAAAATTCTTTATTTTGATTTTTTTTTTCAACTTTTTAAAATTTTAAAAAATTTTTTTTAATTTATTTTAAAAAATTTTATTTTATTTTTTTAACAAAATTTAAAAAAAATTTCTTCATTTTTTATTTTTTTTTCAATTTAAAATTTTTTTTTATTTTTTTTTAATTTTTTTTTTATTTTCTTTTCATTTTTTTATTATTTTTTAAATTTTTAAAAAATTATTTTACTAATGTTTTTTAATTTTTTTGTAAATTTTGTTTTAATTTATTAACAAATTTTTTAAAAAATTATTTTTATTTATTTTTTAAAATATTTTTTTTTAATTTTTTAATTTTTAAAAATTTTTTTAAAATTTTTTTTAAAATTTTATAAAATTTTTTTTTTTTTTTCAATTTTTTTTTAAAATTTTTGATAATTTTGTTTAAAATTTTTTTTTTAAATTTGTTTTAATTTTTTACTAAAATTTAAAAAAAAAATTTTTTTTAAATTTTGGTTTAATTTATTAACAAAATTTTTAAATTTTTTTTTATTTTTCTTTTAAATTTTGTTTATATTTTTTTATTTAATTTTTTTTTTATATTTAAAATTTTTATTTTATTTTTTTATTTATTTATTTCTTTTAAATTTTTTTATTATTTTTCTTATTTTAATTTTTTTTAATTTTTTTAACAATTTTTTTTAAATTATTTTTATTTATGTTTTTTAATTTCATTTTAATTTTTTTAAAAAATTTTTTTTAATTTTTTAATTTTTTAAAAATTTTTTTTTAATCTTTTAATTTTTTAAAAAAAATTTTCTTAATTTTTTAATTTTTTTAAAAAAATTTGTTTTAATTTTTTAACAAAATCAAAAAAATCTTTATTTTTTATTTTTTTTTCAACTTTTTAAAATTTTTTTAAAATTTTTTTAATTGTGTTTTAAATTTTGTTTTAATTTTTTAAAAAAAATTTATTTATATTTTTTAAATTTTCTTCTTGATTTTTTTTATTTTTTAAAATTTTTTTTAAAATTTTTAAAAAAAATTTTTTTTAAATTTTGTTTTAATTTTTTACAATTTTTTTACAATTTTCTTATTCATGTTTTTATAATTTTATTCTTAATTTTTACAAAAAATTTTAAATTTTTTTAAAAAAATTTTATGTGAATTTTTTAACAAAATTTAAAAAAAAATCTTTTTTTTTTCAATTTTTTTTAATTTTTTAAAAAAAATTTTTTTACTTTTTTAACTTTTTAAAAAAAAATTGTTTTCATTTTTTAACAAAATTAAAAAAAAATTCTTTATTTTGATTTTTTTCAACTTTTTAAAATTTTTTTAAAATTTTTTTAATTTTTTTTAAAACATTTTATTTTATTTTTTTAACAAAATTTAAAAAAAATTTCTTCATTTTTTATTTTTTTTTCAAATTTTAAATTTCTTTTTAATTTTTTTTATTTTTTTTTATTTTCTTATCATTTTTTTATTTTTTTTTATTTTTAAAAAATTATTTTACTAATGTTTTTTAATTTTTTTGTGAATTTTGTTTTAATTTATTAACAAATTTTTTAAAAAATTATTTTTTATTTATTTTTTAAAATATTTTTTTTTAATTTTTTAATTTTTTATAATTTTTTTAAAATTTGTTTTAAAATTTTATAAAATTTATTTTATTTTTTTTCAAAATTTTTTCAAAATTTTTGATAATTTTGTTTGAAATTTTTTTTAAAAAAAAATTTGTTTTAATTTTTTACTAAAATTTAAAAAAATTATTTTTTTAAATTTTGGTTTAATTTATTAACAAAATTTTTAAAAAAATTTTATTCATTTTTTAATTTTTTTTTATTTTTTAATTTTTTTTTCTTTTTAATTTTGTATATATTTTTTTATTTAAAATTTTTTTTTATATTTAAAATTTTTATTTTATTTTTTGATTTATTTATTTCTTTTAAATTTTTTTTATTATTTTTCTTATTTTAATTTTTTTTAATTTTTTTAACAGTTTTTTTTTAAATTATTTTTATTTATGTTTTTTAAATTTTTGTTTAATTTTTTAAAAAAAATTTTTAATTTTTTAATTTTTTAACAAAATTATAAAAATTCTTTATTTTGATTTTTTTTCAACTTTTTAAAATTTTTAAAAAATTTTTTTAATTTTTTTTAAAAAATTTTATTTTATTTTTTTAACAAAATTTAAAAAAAATTTCTTCATTTTTTTTTTTTTTCAATTTAAAATTTTTTTTTATTTTTTTTTAATTTTTTTTTTATTTTCTTTTCATTTTTTTATTATTTTTTAAATTTTTAAAAAATTATTTTACTAATGTTTTTTAATTTTTTTGTAAATTTTGTTTTAATTTATTAACAAATTTTTTAAAGAATTATTTTTTATTTATTTTTTAAAATATTTTTTTAAAATTTTTTAATTTTTAAAAATTTTTTTAAAATTTTTTTAAAAAATTTATAAAATTTATTTTATTTTTTTTTCAATTTTTTTTTAAATTTTTGATAATTTTTTTTAAAAATTTTTTTTTAAAAATTTGTTTTAATTTTTTACTAAAATTTAAAAAAAAATTATTTCTCTTTATTTTTATTTAAATTTTGGTTTAATTTATTAACAAAATTTTTAAAAAAATTTTATTTATTTTTAAATTTTTTTTTATTTTTTTAATTTTCCTGTTAAATTTTGTATATATTTTTTTGTTAAAAATTTTTTTTTTATATTTAAAATTTTTATTTTATTTTTTTATTTATTTATTTCTTTTAAATTTTTGTTATTATTTTTTTTATTTTAATTTTTTTTTTTAATTTTTTAACAATTTTTTTAAAATTATTTTTATTTATGTTTTTTAAATTTTTTCTTAATTTTTTTAAAAAAAAATTTCTAATTTTTTAAAATTTTATTGTTTAATTTTTTTTAAAAAACTTGTTTTAATTTTTTAACAAAGTTTAAAAAAAATTTCTTCATTTTTTAATTTTTTTTCAATTTTTTTAAATTTTTTAAAAATTTTTCTAAAATTTTTTTAAAATTATTTTTATTTATGTTTTTAAAATTTTTTTCTTAATTTTTTAACAAAATTTAAAAAAATTCTTTATTTTTTATTTTTTGTTCAATTTTTAAAATTTTTTAAAAATGTTTTTAAAATTTTTTTTAAATTATTTTTATTTATGTTTTTAAAATTGTTTTCTTCACTTTTAAAAATTTTTTTTTAAATTTTTTAAAACTTTATTTTTTAATTTTTTTTTAAAAATTTGTTTTAATTTTATAACAAAATTTAAAAAAAATTCTTAATTTTTTAATTTTTTTTATTTTTCTTTTAAATTTTGTATATATTTTTTTATTTAATTTTTTTTTATATTTTAAATTTTTTTATTTTTTTTATTTATTTATTTCTTTAAAAAAATTATTATTTTTTTTTTTATTTTAACTTTTTTTAAATTTTTAAAATTTTTTTAACAATTTTTTTAAAATTATTTTTATTTATGTTTTTAAAATTTTTTTCTTAATTTTTTAAAAATTTTAATTTTTTAAAAATTTTTTTAAAAAAATTGTTTTAATTTTTTAACAAAATTTAAAAAATCTTTTTTTTCAATTTTTCTTAAATTTTTAAAAATTATTTTACTAATGTTTTTTAATTTTTTGCAAATTTTGTTTTAATTTATTAACAAATTTTCTAAAAGATTATTCTTTATTTATTTTTAAATTTTTTTTATTTTTTTTATTTTTCTTTTAAATTTTGTATATATTTTTTTATTTAAAATTTTTTTTTATATTTAAAATTTTTATTTTATTTTTTTATTTATTTATTTCTTTTAAATTTTTTTATTATTTTTTTATTTTAATTTTTTTTAAAAAATTTTTAACAATTTTTTAAAATTATTTTTATTTATGTTTTTTAAATTTTTTTCTTAATTTTTTAAAAAAAAAATTTTGAAATTTTTAAAATTTTATTTTTTAATTTTTTTAAAAAACTTGTTTTAATTTTTTAACAAAAT
Organism: Andrena cerasifolii; assembly: GCF_050908995.1. Taxonomy (NCBI): domain Eukaryota; kingdom Metazoa; phylum Arthropoda; class Insecta; order Hymenoptera; family Andrenidae; genus Andrena; species Andrena cerasifolii. Next base: position 3,034 of record NW_027486591.1, on the reverse strand, counting down.
TTAAAAAAAAATTCTTCATTTTTTATTTTTTTTTTAATTTTTAAAAAAATTTTTTACTAATTTTTTTAATTTTTTAAAAATTTTGTTTTAATTTTTTACAATTTTTTTAAAAAAATTTTATTCATGTTTTTACAATTTTTTTCAAAAATTTTTATTCATGTTTTTACAATTTTTTTTAAAAATTTTTATTCATGTTTTTAAAATTTTTTTCTTAATTTTTTAAATTTTTTTTTAAAAAAATTGATTTAATTTTTTAACAAAATTTAAAAAAAAATCTTTTTTTTTCAATTTTTTAAAATTTTTTAAAAAATTTTTTTTTATTTTTTTCAAATTTTTTTTAAATTTTTGATAATTTTTAAAAAAAATTTTTTTTAAAAAAAATTGTTTTAATTTTTTACTAAAATTGAAAAAAAAATTATTTATTTATTTTTTAAATTTTGGATTAATTTATTAACAAATTTTTTTAAAATTATTTTTATTTATTTTTTAAAATATTTTTTTTTAATTTTTTAATTTTTAAAAATTTTTTTAAAATTTTTTTTAAAATTTTATAAAATTTATTTTTTTTTTTCAATTTTTTTTTAAAATTTTTGATAATTTTGTATAAAATTTTTTTTTTAATTTGTTTTAATTTTTTACTAAAATTTAAAAAAAAATTTTTTTTTAAATTTTGGTTTAATTTATTAACAAAATTTTTAAATTTTTTTTTATTTTTCTTTTAAATTTTGTTTATATTTTTTTATTTAATTTTTTTTTTATATTTAAAATTTTTATTTTATTTTTTTATTTATTTATTTCTTTTAAATTTTTTTTATTATTTTTCTTATTTTAATTTTTTTTAATTTTTTTAACAATTTTTTTTAAATTATTTTTATTTATGTTTTTTAATTTCATTTTAATTTTTTTAAAAATTTTTTTAATTTTTTAATTTTTTAAAAATTTTTTTTTAATCTTTTAATTTTTTAAAAAAAATTTTCTTAATTTTTTAATTTTTTTAAAAAAATTGTTTTAATTTTTTAACAAAATCAAAAAAATCTTTATTTTTTATTTTTTTTTCAACTTTTTAAAATTTTTTTAAAATTTTTTTAATTGTGTTTTAAATTTTGTTTTAATTTTTTAAAAAAAATTTATTTATATTTTTTAAATTTTCTTCTTGATTTTTTTTATTTTTTAAAATTTTTTTTAAAATTTTTAAAAAAATTTTTTTTAAATTTTGTTTTAATTTTTTACAATTTTTTTACAATTTTCTTATTCATGTTTTTATAATTTTATTCTTAATTTTTACAAAAAATTTTAAATTTTTTTAAAAAAATTTTATGTGAATTTTTTAACAAAATTTAAAAAAAAATCTTTTTTTTTCAATTTTTTTTAATTTTTAAAAAAAATTTTTTTACTTTTTTAACTTTTTAAAAAAAAATTGTTTTCATTTTTTAACAAAATTAAAAAAAAATTCTTTATTTTGATTTTTTTCAACTTTTTAAAATTTTTTTAAAATTTTTTTAATTTTTTTTAAAACATTTTATTTTATTTTTTTAACAAAATTTAAAAAAAATTTCTTCATTTTTTATTTTTTTTTTCAAATTTTAAATTTCTTTTTAATTTTTTTATTTTTTTTTATTTTCTTATCATATTTTTATTTTTTTTTATTTTTAAAAAATTATTTTACTAATGTTTTTTAATTTTTTTGTGAATTTTGTTTTAATTTATTAACAAATTTTTTAAAAAATTATTTTTTATTTATTTTTTAAAATATTTTTTTTTAATTTTTTAATTTTTTATAATTTTTTTAAAATTTGTTTTAAAATTTTATAAAATTTATTTTATTTTTTTTCAAAATTTTTTTAAAATTTTTGATAATTTTGTTTGAAATTTTTTTTAAAAAAAATTTGTTTTAATTTTTTACTAAAATTTAAAAAAATTTTTTTTTTAAATTTTGGTTTAATTTATTAACAAAATTTTTAAAAAAATTTTATTCATTTTTTAATTTTTTTTTATTTTTTAATTTTTTTTCTTTTTAATTATGTATATATTTTTTTATTTAAAATTTTTTTTTTATATTTAAAATTTTTATTTTATTTTTTGATTTATTTATTTCTTTTAAATTTTTTTTATTATTTTTCTTATTTTAATTTTTTTTAATTTTTTTAACAGTTTTTTTTAAATTATTTTTATTTATGTTTTTTAAATTTTTGTTTAATTTTTTTAAAAAAAATTTTAATTTTTTAATTTTTTAACAAAATTATAAAAATTCTTTATTTTGATTTTTTTTCAACTTTTTAAAATTTTTTAAATTTTTTTTTAATTTTTGTTAAAAAATTTTATTTTATTTTTTTAACAAAATTTAAAAAAAATTTCTTCATTTTTTATTTTTTTTTCAATTTAAAATTTTTTTTTATTTTTTTTTAATTTTTTTTTTATTTTCTTTTCATTTTTTTATTATTTTTTAAATTTTTAAAAAATTATTTTACTAATGTTTTTTAATTTTTTTGTAAATTTTGTTTTAATTTATTAACAAATTTTTTAAAGAATTATTTTTTATTTATTTTTTAAAATATTTTTTTAAAATTTTTTAATTTTTAAAAATTTTTTTAAAATTTTTTAATTTTTAAAAATTTTTTTAAAATTTTTTTAAAAAATTTATAAAATTTATTTTATTTTTTTTCAATTTTTTTTTTAAATTTTTGATAATTTTTTTTAAAATTTTTTTTTTAAATATTTGTTTTAATTTTTTACTAAAATTTAAAAAAAAATTCTTTATTCCTTTTTTCCATTTTTTAAAATTTTTTAAAATTTTTTTAATTTTTTTTTAAATTTTGTTTTAATTTTTTAAAAAAATTTATTTATGTTTTTTAAATTTTTTTCTTAATTTTTTAAAAAAAAAAATTTCAAATTTTTAAAATTTTATTTTTTAATTTTTTTTAAAAAACTTGTTTTAATTTTTTTAACAAAATTTTAAAAAAAATTCTTCATTTTTTATTTTTTTTTAATTTTTAAAAAAATTTTTTACTAATTTTTTTTAATTTTTTTAAAAATT
>NW_027486590.1:0-21567 GCF_050908995.1 Andrena cerasifolii | reverse complement strand
TTCGTTGGTTCGTTGTTTCGTTGTTTCGTTGTTTCGTTGTTTCGTTGTTTCGTTGTTTCGTTGTTTCGTTGTTTCGTTGTTTCGTTGTTTCGTTGTTTCGTTGTTTCGTTGTTTCGTTGTTTCGTTGTTTCGTTGTTTCGTTGTTTCGTTGTTTCGTTGTTTCGTTGTTTCGTTGTTTCGTTGTTTCGTTGTTTCGTTGTTTCGTTGTTTCGTTGTTTCGTTGTTTCGTTGTTTCGTTGTTTCGTTGTTCCGTTGTTTCGTTGTTTCGTTGTTTCGTTGTTTCGTTGTTTCGTTTGTTCGTTTGTTCGTTTGTTCGTTTGTTCGTTTGTTCGTTGGTTCGTTGGTTCGTTGGTTCGTTGGTTCGTTGGTTCGTTTGTTCGTTGGTTCGTTGGTTCGTTGGTTCGTTGGTTCGTTGGTTCGTTGGTTCGTTGGTTCGTTGGTTCGTTGGTTCGTTTGTTCGTTTGTTCGTTGGTTCGTTGGTTCGTTGGTTCGTTGGTTCGTTGGTTCGTTGGTTCGTTGGTTCGTTGGTTCGTTGGTTCGTTGGTTCGTTGGTTCGTTGGTTCGTTGGTTCGTTGTTTCGTTGGTTCTTTTGTTTCTTTGTCTCTTTGTTCGTTTGTTCGTTTGTTCATTTGTTCTTTTGTTCGTTTGTTCGTTGGTTCGTTGGTTCGTTTGATCGTTTGTTCGTTGGTTCGTTGGTTCGTTGGTTGGTTGGTTCGTTGGTTCGTTGGTTCGTTGATTCGTTGGTTCGTTGGATCGTTGGTTCGTTGGTTCGCAGGTTCGTTGGTTCGTTGTTTCGTTGTTTCGTTGGTTCGTTGGTTCGTTGGTTCGTTGGTTCGTTGGTTCGTTGGTTCGTTGGTTCGTTGGTTCGTTGTTTCGTTGTTTCGTTGTTTCGTTGTTTCGTTGTTTCGTTGTTTCGTTGTTTCGTTGTTTCGTTGTTTCGTTGTTTCGTTGTTTCGTTGTTTCGTTGTTTCGTTGTTTCGTTGTTTCGTTGTTTCGTTGTTTCGTTGTTTCGTTGGTTCTTTTTTTTCTTTGTCTCTTTGTTCGTTTGTTCGTTTGTTCATTTGTTCTTTTGTTCGTTTGTTCGTTGGTTCGTTGGTTCGTTGGTTCGTTGGTTCGTTGGTTCGTTGGTTCGTTGGTTCGTTGTTTCGTTGTTTCGTTGTTTCGTTGGTTCGTAGGTTCGTTGGTTCGTTGGTTCGTTGGTTCGTTGGTTCGTTGGTTCGTTGGTTCGTTGGTTCGTTGGTTCGTTGGTTCGTTGGTTCGTTGGTTCGTTGGTTCGTTGGTTCGTTGGTTCGTTGGTTCGTTTGGTCGTTTGTTCGTTGGTTCGTTGGTTCGTTGGTTCGTTGTTTCGTTGGTTCGTTTGTTCGTTGGTTCGTTGGTTCGTTGGTTCGTTGGTTCGTTGGTTCGTTGGTTCGTTGGTTCGTTGGTTCGTTGGTTCGAAGGTTCGTTGGTTCGTTGGTTCGTTGGTTCGTTGGTTCGTTGGTTCGTTGGTTCGTTGGTTCGTTGGTTCTTTGGTTCGTTGGTTCTTTGGTTCGTTTGTTCGTTTGTTCGTTGGTTCGTTGTTTCGTTGTTTCGTTGTTTCGTTGTTTCGTTGTTTCGTTGTTTCGTTGTCTCGTTGTTTCGTTGTTTCGTTGTTTCGTTGTTTCGTTGTTTCGTTGTTTCGTTGTTTCGTTGTCTCGTTGTTTCGTTGTTTCGTTGTTTCGTTGTTTCATTGTTTCGTTGTTTCGTTGTTTCGTTGTTTCGTTGTTTCGTTGTTTCGTTGTTTCGTTGTTTCGTTGTTTCGTTGTTTCGTTGTTTCGTTGTTTCGTTGTTTCGTTGTTTCGTTGTTTCGTTGTTTCGTTGTTTCGTTGTTTCGTTGTTTCGTTGTTTCGTTGTTTCGTTGTTTCGTTGTTTCGTTGTTTCGTTGTTTCGTTGTTTCGTTGTTTCGTTGTTTCGTTGGTTCGTTGTTTCGTTGTTTCGTTGTTTCGTTGTTTCGTTGTTTCGTTGTTTCGTTGTTTCGTTGTTTCGTTGTTTCGTTGTTTCGTTGTTTCGTTGTTTCGTTGTTTCGTTGTTTCGTTGTTTCGTTGTTTCGTTGTTTCGTTGTTTCGTTGTTTCGTTGTTTCGTTGTTTCGTTGTTTCGTTGTTTCGTTGTTTCGTTGTTTCGTTGTTTCGTTGTTTCGTTGTTTCGTTGTTTCGTTGTTTCGTTGTTTCGTTGTTTCGTTGTTTCGTTGTTTCGTTGTTTCGTTGTTTCGTTGTTTCGTTGTTTCGTTGTTTCGTTGTTTCGTTGTTTCGTTGTTTCGTTGGTTCTTTTTTTTCTTTGTCTCTTTGTTCGTTTGTTCGTTTGTTCATTTGTTCTTTTGTTCGTTTGTTCGTTGGTTCGTTGGTTCGTTGGTTCGTTGGTTCGTTGGTTCGTTGGTTCGTTGGTTCGTTGGTTCGTTCGTTCGTTGGTTCGTTGGTTCGTTGGTTCGTTGGTTCTTTGGTTCGTTGTTTCGTTGTTTCGTTGTTTCGTTGTTTCGTTGTATCGTTGTTTCGTTGTTTCGTTGTTTCGTTGTTTCGTTGTTTCGTTGTTTCGTTGTTTCGTTGTTTCGTTGTTTCGTTGTTTCGTTGTTTCGTTGTTTCGTTGTTTCGTTGTTTCGTTGTTTCGTTGTTTCGTTGTTTCGTTGTTTCGTTGTTTCGTTGTTTCGTTGTTTCGTTGTTTCGTTGTTTCGTTGTTTCGTTGTTTCGTTGTTTCGTTGTTTCGTTGTTTCGTTGTTTCGTTGTTTCGTTGTTTCGTTGTTTCGTTGTTTCGTTGTTTCGTTGTTTCGTTGTTTCGTTGTTTCGTTGTTTCGTTGTTCCGTTGTTTCGTTGTTTCGTTGTTTCGTTGTTTCGTTGTTTCGTTTGTTCGTTTGTTCGTTTGTTCGTTTGTTCGTTTGTTCGTTTGTTCGTTGGTTCGTTGGTTCGTTGGTTCGTTGGTTCGTTGGTTCGTTTGTTCGTTGGTTCGTTGGTTCGTTGGTTCGTTGGTTCGTTGGTTCGTTGGTTCGTTTGTTCGTTGGTTCGTTGGTTCGTTTGTTCGTTTGTTCGTTGGTTCGTTGGTTCGTTGGTTCGTTGGTTCGTTGGTTCGTTGGTTCGTTGGTTCGTTGGTTCGTTGGTTCGTTGGTTCGTTGGTTCGTTGGTTCGTTGTTTCGTTGTTTCGTTGGTTCTTTTGTTTCTTTGTCTCTTTGTTCGTTTGTTCGTTTGTTCATTTGTTCTTTTGTTCGTTTGTTCGTTGGTTCGTTGGTGCGTTTGATCGTTTGTTCGTTGGTTCGTTGGTTCGTTGGTTGGTTGGTTCGTTGGTTCGTTGGTTCGTTGATTCGTTGGTTCGTTGGATCGTTGGTTCGTTGGTTCGCAGGTTCGTTGGTTCGTTTGTTCGTTTGTTCGTTGTTTCGTTGTTTCGTTTGTTCGTTTGTTCGTTTGTTCGTTTGTTCGTTTGTTCGTTTGTTCGTTGGTTCGTTGGTTCGTTGGTTCGTTGGTTCGTTGGTTCGTTGGTTCGTTTGTTCGTTGGTTCGTTGGTTCGTTGGTTCGTTGTTTCGTTGTTTCGTTGTTTCGTTGTTTCGTTGTTTCGTTGGTTCGTTGTTTCGTTGTTTCGTTGTTTCGTTGTTTCGTTGTTTCGTTGTTTCGTTGTTTCGTTGTTTCGTTGTTTCGTTGTTTCGTTGTTTCGTTGTTCCGTTGTTTCGTTGTTTCGTTGTTTCGTTGTTTCGTTGTTTCGTTTGTTCGTTTGTTCGTTTGTTCGTTTGTTCGTTTGTTCGTTGGTTCGTTGGTTCGTTGGTTCGTTGGTTCGTTGGTTCGTTTGTTCGTTGGTTCGTTGGTTCGTTGGTTCGTTGGTTCGTTGGTTCGTTTGTTCGTTGGTTCGTTGGTTCGTTTGTTCGTTTGTTCGTTGGTTCGTTGGTTCGTTGGTTCGTTGGTTCGTTGGTTCGTTGGTTCGTTGGTTCGTTGGTTCGTTGGTTCGTTGGTTCGTTGGTTCGTTGGTTCGTTGTTTCGTTGGTTCTTTTGTTTCTTTGTCTCTTTGTTCGTTTGTTCGTTTGTTCATTTGTTCTTTTGTTCGTTTGTTCGTTGGTTCGTTGGTTCGTTTGATCGTTTGTTCGTTGGTTCGTTGGTTCGTTGGTTGGTTGGTTCGTTGGTTCGTTGGTTCGTTGATTCGTTGGTTCGTTGGATCGTTGGTTCGTTGGTTCGCAGGTTCGTTGGTTCGTTGTTTCGTTGTTTCGTTGTTTCGTTGTTTCGTTGTTTCGTTGTTTCGTTGTTTCGTTGTTTCGTTGTTTCGTTGTTTCGTTGTTTCGTTGTTTCGTTGTTTCGTTGTTTCGTTGTTTCGTTGTTTCGTTGTTTCGTTGTTTCGTTGTTTCGTTGTTTCGTTGTTTCGTTGTTTCGTTGTTTCGTTGTTTCGTTGTTTCGTTGTTTCGTTGTTCCGTTGTTTCGTTGTTTCGTTGTTTCGTTGTTTCGTTGTTTCGTTTGTTCGTTTGTTCGTTTGTTCGTTTGTTCGTTTGTTCGTTGGTTCGTTGGTTCGTTGGTTCGTTGGTTCGTTGGTTCGTTTGTTCGTTGGTTCGTTGGTTCGTTTGTTCGTTTGTTCGTTGGTTCGTTGGTTCGTTGGTTCGTTGGTTCGTTGGTTCGTTGGTTCGTTGGTTCGTTGGTTCGTTGGTTCGTTGGTTCGTTGGTTCGTTGGTTCGTTGGTTCGTTGTTTCGTTGGTTCTTTTGTTTCTTTGTCTCTTTGTTCGTTTGTTCGTTTGTTCATTTGTTCTTTTGTTCGTTTGTTCGTTGGTTCGTTGGTTCGTTTGATCGTTTGTTCGTTGGTTCGTTGGTTCGTTGGTTGGTTGGTTCGTTGGTTCGTTGGTTCGTTGATTCGTTGGTTCGTTGGATCGTTGGTTCGTTGGTTCGCAGGTTCGTTGGTTCGTTGTTTCGTTGTTTCGTTGGTTCGTTGGTTCGTTGGTTCGTTGGTTCGTTGTTTCGTTGTTTCGTTGTTTCGTTGTTTCGTTGTTTCGTTGTTTCGTTGTTTCGTTGTTTCGTTGTTTCGTTGTTTCGTTGTTTCGTTGTTTCGTTGTTTCGTTGTTTCGTTGTTTCGTTGTTTCGTTGTTTCGTTGTTTCGTTGTTTCGTTGGTTCTTTTTTTTCTTTGTCTCTTTGTTCGTTTGTTCGTTTGTTCATTTGTTCTTTTGTTCGTTTGTTCGTTGGTTCGTTGGTTCGTTGGTTCGTTGGTTCGTTGGTTCGTTGGTTCGTTGGTTCGTTGGTTCGTTGGTTCGTTGTTTCGTTGTTTCGTTGTTTCGTTGTTTCGTTGGTTCGTAGGTTCGTTGGTTCGTTGGTTCGTTGGTTCGTTGGTTCGTTGGTTCGTTGGTTCGTTGGTTCGTTGGTTCGTTGGTTCGTTGGTTCGTTGGTTCGTTGGTTCGTTGGTTCGTTGGTTCGTTGGTTCGTTTGGTCGTTTGTTCGTTGGTTCGTTGGTTCGTTGGTTCGTTGTTTCGTTGGTTCGTTTGTTCGTTGGTTCGTTGGTTCGTTGGTTCGTTGGTTCGTTGGTTCGTTGGTTCGTTGGTTCGTTGGTTCGTTGGTTCGAAGGTTCGTTGGTTCGTTGGTTCGTTGGTTCGTTGGTTCGTTGGTTCGTTGGTTCGTTGGTTCGTTGGTTCTTTGGTTCGTTGGTTCTTTGGTTCGTTTGTTCGTTTGTTCGTTGGTTCGTTGTTTCGTTGTTTCGTTGTTTCGTTGTTTCGTTGTTTCGTTGTTTCGTTGTCTCGTTGTTTCGTTGTTTCGTTGTTTCGTTGTTTCGTTGTTTCGTTGTTTCGTTGTTTCGTTGTCTCGTTGTTTCGTTGTTTCGTTGTTTCGTTGTTTCGTTGTTTCGTTGTTTCGTTGTTTCGTTGTTTCGTTGTTTCGTTGTTTCGTTGTTTCGTTGTTTCGTTGTTTCGTTGTTTCGTTGTTTCGTTGTTTCGTTGTTTCGTTGTTTCGTTGTTTCGTTGTTTCGTTGTTTCGTTGTTTCGTTGTTTCGTTGTTTCGTTGTTTCGTTGTTTCGTTGTTTCGTTGTTTCGTTGTTTCGTTGTTTCGTTGTTTCGTTGTTTCGTTGGTTCGTTGTTTCGTTGTTTCGTTGTTTCGTTGTTTCGTTGTTTCGTTGTTTCGTTGTTTCGTTGTTTCGTTGTTTCGTTGTTTCGTTGTTTCGTTGTTTCGTTGTTTCGTTGTTTCGTTGTTTCGTTGTTTCGTTGTTTCGTTGTTTCGTTGTTTCGTTGTTTCGTTGTTTCGTTGTTTCGTTGTTTCGTTGTTTCGTTGTTTCGTTGTTTCGTTGTTTCGTTGTTTCGTTGTTTCGTTGTTTCGTTGTTTCGTTGTTTCGTTGTTTCGTTGTTTCGTTGTTTCGTTGTTTCGTTGTTTCGTTGTTTCGTTGTTTCGTTGTTTCGTTGTTTCGTTGTTTCGTTGTTTCGTTGTTTCGTTGTTTCGTTGTTTCGTTGTTTCGTTGTTTCGTTGTTTCGTTGTTTCGTTGTTTCGTTGTTTCGTTGTTTCGTTGTTTCGTTGTTTCGTTGTTTCGTTGTTTCGTTGTTTCGTTGTTTCGTTGTTTCGTTGTTTCGTTGTTTCGTTGTTTCGTTGTTTCGTTGGTTCGTTGGTTCGTTGGTTCGTTGGTTCGTTGGTTCGTTGGTTCGTTTGTTCGTTTGTTCGTTTGTTCGTTTGTTCGTTTGTTCGTTGGTTCGTTGGTTCGTTGGTTCGTTGGTTCGTTGGTTCGTTGTTTCGTTGTTTCGTTGTTTCGTTGTTTCGTTGGTTCTTTTTTTTCTTTGTCTCTTTGTTCGTTTGTTCGTTTGTTCATTTGTTCTTTTGTTCGTTTGTTCGTTGGTTCGTTGGTTCGTTGGTTCGTTGGTTCGTTGGTTCGTTGTTTCGTTGTTTCGTTGTTTCGTTGGTTCGTAGGTTCGTTGGTTCGTTGGTTCGTTGTTTCGTTGGTTCGTTGTTTCGTTGTTTCGTTGTTTCGTTGGTTCGTAGGTTCGTTGGTTCGTTGGTTCGTTGTTTCGTTGGTTCGTTGGTTCGTTGGTTCGTTGGTTCGTTGGTTCGTTGGTTCGTTGGTTCGTTGGTTCGTTGGTTCGTTGGTTCGTTGGTTCGTTGGTTCGTTGGTTCGTTTGTTCGTTTGTTCGTTTGTTCGTTTGTTCGTTTGTTCGCTTGTTCGTTTGTTCGTTTGTTCGTTTGTTCGTTTGTTCGTTTGTTCGTTTGTTCGTTTGTTCGTTTGTTCGTTTGTTCGTTTGTTCGTTTGTTCGTTTGTTCGTTGGTTCGTTGGTTCGTTGGTTCGTTGGTTCGTTGGTTCGTTTGTTCGTTGGTTCGTTGGTTCGTTGGTTCGTTGGTTCGTTGGTTCGTTTGTTCGTTGGTTCGTTGGTTCGTTTGTTCGTTTGTTCGTTGGTTCGTTGGTTCGTTGGTTCGTTGGTTCGTTGGTTCGTTGGTTCGTTGGTTCGTTGGTTCGTTGGTTCGTTGGTTCGTTGGTTCGTTGGTTCGTTGGTTCGTTGGTTCGTTGGTTCGTTGGTTCGTTGGTTCGTTGGTTCGTTGGTTCGTTGGTTCGTTGGTTCGTTGGTTCGTTGGTTCGTTGGTTCGTTGGTTCGTTGTTTCGTTGGTTCTTTTGTTTCTTTGTCTCTTTGTTCGTTTGTTCGTTTGTTCATTTGTTCTTCTGTTCGTTTGTTCGTTGGTTCGTTGGTTCGTTTGATCGTTTGTTCGTTGGTTCGTTGGTTCGTTGGTTGGTTGGTTCGTTGGTTCGTTGGTTCGTTGTTTCGTTGTTTCGTTGTTTCGTTGTTCCGTTGTTTCGTTGTTTCGTTGTTTCGTTGTTTCGTTGTTTCGTTTGTTCGTTTGTTCGTTTGTTCGTTTGTTCGTTTGTTCGTTGGTTCGTTGGTTCGTTGGTTCGTTGGTTCGTTGGTTCGTTTGTTCGTTGGTTCGTTGGTTCGTTGGTTCGTTGGTTCGTTGGTTCGTTTGTTCGTTGGTTCGTTGGTTCGTTTGTTCGTTTGTTCGTTGGTTCGTTGGTTCGTTGGTTCGTTGGTTCGTTGGTTCGTTGGTTCGTTGGTTCGTTGGTTCGTTGGTTCGTTGGTTCGTTGGTTCGTTGGTTCGTTGTTTCGTTGGTTCTTTTGTTTCTTTGTCTCTTTGTTCGTTTGTTCGTTTGTTCATTTGTTCTTTTGTTCGTTTGTTCGTTGGTTCGTTGGTTCGTTTGATCGTTTGTTCGTTGGTTCGTTGGTTCGTTGGTTGGTTGGTTCGTTGGTTCGTTGGTTCGTTGATTCGTTGGTTCGTTGGATCGTTGGTTCGTTGGTTCGCAGGTTCGTTGGTTCGTTGTTTCGTTGTTTCGTTGGTTCGTTGGTTCGTTGGTTCGTTGGTTCGTTGGTTCGTTGGTTCGTTGGTTCGTTGGTTCGTTGGTTCGTTGGTTCGTTGGTTCGTTGGTTCGTTGGTTCGTTGTTTCGTTGGTTCTTTTGTTTCTTTGTCTCTTTGTTCGTTTGTTCGTTTGTTCATTTGTTCTTCTGTTCGTTTGTTCGTTGGTTCGTTGGTTCGTTTGATCGTTTGTTCGTTGGTTCGTTGGTTCGTTGGTTGGTTGGTTCGTTGGTTCGTTGGTTCGTTGTTTCGTTGTTTCGTTGTTTCGTTGTTCCGTTGTTTCGTTGTTTCGTTGTTTCGTTGTTTCGTTGTTTCGTTTGTTCGTTTGTTCGTTTGTTCGTTTGTTCGTTTGTTCGTTGGTTCGTTGGTTCGTTGGTTCGTTGGTTCGTTGGTTCGTTTGTTCGTTGGTTCGTTGGTTCGTTGGTTCGTTGGTTCGTTGGTTCGTTTGTTCGTTGGTTCGTTGGTTCGTTTGTTCGTTTGTTCGTTGGTTCGTTGGTTCGTTGGTTCGTTGGTTCGTTGGTTCGTTGGTTCGTTGGTTCGTTGGTTCGTTGGTTCGTTGGTTCGTTGGTTCGTTGGTTCGTTGTTTCGTTGGTTCTTTTGTTTCTTTGTCTCTTTGTTCGTTTGTTCGTTTGTTCATTTGTTCTTTTGTTCGTTTGTTCGTTGGTTCGTTGGTTCGTTTGATCGTTTGTTCGTTGGTTCGTTGGTTCGTTGGTTGGTTGGTTCGTTGGTTCGTTGGTTCGTTGATTCGTTGGTTCGTTGGATCGTTGGTTCGTTGGTTCGCAGGTTCGTTGGTTCGTTGTTTCGTTGTTTCGTTGGTTCGTTGGTTCGTTGGTTCGTTGGTTCGTTGGTTCGTTGGTTCGTTGGTTCGTTGGTTCGTTGGTTCGTTGGTTCGTTGTTTCGTTGTTTCGTTGTTTCGTTGTTTCGTTGTTTCGTTGTTTCGTTGTTTCGTTGTTTCGTTGTTTCGTTGTTTCGTTGTTTCGTTGTTTCGTTGTTTCGTTGTTTCGTTGTTTCGTTGTTTCGTTGTTTCGTTGTTTCGTTGTTTCGTTGTTTCGTTGTTTCGTTGTTTCGTTGGTTCTTTTTTTTCTTTGTCTCTTTGTTCGTTTGTTCGTTTGTTCATTTGTTCTTTTGTTCGTTTGTTCGTTGGTTCGTTGGTTCGTTGGTTCGTTGGTTCGTTGGTTCGTTGTTTCGTTGTTTCGTTGTTTCGTTGTTTCGTTGGTTCGTAGGTTCGTTGGTTCGTTGGTTCGTTGGTTCGTTGGTTCGTTGGTTCGTTGGTTCGTTGGTTCGTTGGTTCGTTGGTTCGTTGGTTCGTTGGTTCGTTGGTTCGTTGGTTCGTTGGTTCGTTGGTTCGTTTGGTCGTTTGTTCGTTGGTTCGTTGTTTCGTTGTTTCGTTGTTTCGTTGTTTCGTTGTTTCGTTGTTTCGTTGTTTCGTTGTTTCGTTGTTTCGTTGTTTCGTTGGTTCGTTGTTTCGTTGTTTCGTTGTTTCGTTGTTTCGTTGTTTCGTTGTTTCGTTGTTTCGTTGTTTCGTTGTTTCGTTGTTTCGTTGTTTCGTTGTTTCGTTGTTTCGTTGGTTCGTTGGTTCGTTGGTTCGTTGGTTCGTTGGTTCGTTGGTTCGTTGGTTCGTTTGGTCGTTTGTTCGTTGGTTCGTTGGTTCGTTGGTTCGTTGTTTCGTTGGTTCGTTTGTTCGTTGGTTCGTTGGTTCGTTGGTTCGTTGGTTCGTTGGTTCGTTGGTTCGTTGGTTCGTTGGTTCGTTGGTTCGAAGGTTCGTTGGTTCGTTGGTTCGTTGGTTCGTTGGTTCGTTGGTTCGTTGGTTCGTTGGTTCGTTGGTTCTTTGGTTCGTTGGTTCTTTGGTTCGTTTGTTCGTTTGTTCGTTGGTTCGTTGTTTCGTTGTTTCGTTGTTTCGTTGTTTCGTTGTTTCGTTGTTTCGTTGTCTCGTTGTTTCGTTGTTTCGTTGTTTCGTTGTTTCGTTGTTTCGTTGTTTCGTTGTCTCGTTGTTTCGTTGTTTCGTTGTTTCATTGTTTCGTTGTTTCGTTGTTTCGTTGTTTCGTTGTTTCGTTGTTTCGTTGTTTCGTTGTTTCGTTGTTTCGTTGTTTCGTTGTTTCGTTGTTTCGTTGTTTCGTTGTTTCGTTGTTTCGTTTTTTCGTTGTTTCGTTGTTTCGTTGTTTCGTTGTTTCGTTGTTTCGTTGTTTCGTTGTTTCGTTGTTTCGTTGTTTCGTTGTTTCGTTGTTTCGTTGGTTCGTTGGTTCGTTGTTTCGTTGTTTCGTTGTTTCGTTGTTTCGTTGTTTCGTTGTTTCGTTGTTTCGTTGTTTCGTTGTTTCGTTGTTTCGTTGTTTCGTTGTTTCGTTGTTTCGTTGTTTCGTTGTTTCGTTGTTTCGTTGTTTCGTTGTTTCGTTGTTTCGTTGTTTCGTTGTTTCGTTGTTTCGTTGTTTCGTTGTTTCGTTGTTTCGTTGTTTCGTTGTTTCGTTGTTTCGTTGTTTCGTTGTTTCGTTGTTTCGTTGTTTCGTTGTTTCGTTGTTTCGATGTTTCGTTGTTTCGTTGTTTCGTTGTTTCGTTGTTTCGTTGTTTCGTTGTTTCGTTGTTTCGTTGTTTCGTTGTTTCGTTGTTTCGTTGTTTCGTTGTTTCGTTGTTTCGTTGTTTCGTTGTTTCGTTGTTTCGTTGTTTCGTTGTTTCGTTGTTTCGTTGTTTCGTTGTTTCGTTGTTTCGTTGTTTCGTTGTTTCGTTGTTTCGTTGTTTCGTTGGTTCGTTGGTTCGTTGGTTCGTTGGTTCGTTGGTTCGTTGGTTCGTTGGTTCGTTTGTTCGTTTGTTCGTTTGTTCGTTTGTTCGTTTGTTCGTTGGTTCGTTGGTTCGTTGGTTCGTTGGTTCGTTGGTTCGTTGTTTCGTTGTTTCGTTGTTTCGTTGTTTCGTTGGTTCTTTTTTTTCTTTGTCTCTTTGTTCGTTTGTTCGTTTGTTCATTTGTTCTTTTGTTCGTTTGTTCGTTGGTTCGTTGGTTCGTTGGTTCGTTGGTTCGTTGGTTCGTTGTTTCGTTGTTTCGTTGTTTCGTTGGTTCGTAGGTTCGTTGGTTCGTTGGTTCGTTGTTTCGTTGGTTCGTTGTTTCGTTGTTTCGTTGTTTCGTTGGTTCGTAGGTTCGTTGGTTCGTTGGTTCGTTGTTTCGTTGGTTCGTTGGTTCGTTGGTTCGTTGGTTCGTTGGTTCGTTGGTTCGTTGGTTCGTTGGTTCGTTGGTTCGTTGGTTCGTTGGTTCGTTGGTTCGTTGGTTCGTTTGTTCGTTTGTTCGTTTGTTCGTTTGTTCGTTTGTTCGCTTGTTCGTTTGTTCGTTTGTTCGTTTGTTCGTTTGTTCGTTTGTTCGTTTGTTCGTTTGTTCGTTTGTTCGTTTGTTCGTTTGTTCGTTTGTTCGTTTGTTCGTTGGTTCGTTGGTTCGTTGGTTCGTTGGTTCGTTGGTTCGTTTGTTCGTTGGTTCGTTGGTTCGTTGGTTCGTTGGTTCGTTGGTTCGTTGGTTCGTTTGTTCGTTGGTTCGTTGGTTCGTTTGTTCGTTTGTTCGTTGGTTCGTTGGTTCGTTGGTTCGTTGGTTCGTTGGTTCGTTGGTTCGTTGGTTCGTTGGTTCGTTGGTTCGTTGGTTCGTTGGTTCGTTGGTTCGTTGGTTCGTTGGTTCGTTGGTTCGTTGGTTCGTTGGTTCGTTGGTTCGTTGGTTCGTTGGTTCGTTGGTTCGTTGGTTCGTTGTTTCGTTGGTTCTTTTGTTTCTTTGTCTCTTTGTTCGTTTGTTCGTTTGTTCATTTGTTCTTCTGTTCGTTTGTTCGTTGGTTCGTTGGTTCGTTTGATCGTTTGTTCGTTGGTTCGTTGGTTCGTTGGTTGGTTGGTTCGTTGGTTCGTTGGTTCGTTGTTTCGTTGTTTCGTTGTTTCGTTGTTCCGTTGTTTCGTTGTTTCGTTGTTTCGTTGTTTCGTTGTTTCGTTTGTTCGTTTGTTCGTTTGTTCGTTTGTTCGTTTGTTCGTTGGTTCGTTGGTTCGTTGGTTCGTTGGTTCGTTGGTTCGTTTGTTCGTTGGTTCGTTGGTTCGTTGGTTCGTTGGTTCGTTGGTTCGTTTGTTCGTTGGTTCGTTGGTTCGTTTGTTCGTTTGTTCGTTGGTTCGTTGGTTCGTTGGTTCGTTGGTTCGTTGGTTCGTTGGTTCGTTGGTTCGTTGGTTCGTTGGTTCGTTGGTTCGTTGGTTCGTTGTTTCGTTGGTTCTTTTGTTTCTTTGTCTCTTTGTTCGTTTGTTCGTTTGTTCATTTGTTCTTTTGTTCGTTTGTTCGTTGGTTCGTTGGTTCGTTTGATCGTTTGTTCGTTGGTTCGTTGGTTCGTTGGTTGGTTGGTTCGTTGGTTCGTTGGTTCGTTGATTCGTTGGTTCGTTGGATCGTTGGTTCGTTGGTTCGCAGGTTCGTTGGTTCGTTGTTTCGTTGTTTCGTTGGTTCGTTGGTTCGTTGGTTCGTTGGTTCGTTGGTTCGTTGGTTCGTTGGTTCGTTGGTTCGTTGGTTCGTTGGTTCGTTGGTTCGTTGTTTCGTTGTTTCGTTGTTTCGTTGTTTCGTTGTTTCGTTGTTTCGTTGTTTCGTTGTTTCGTTGTTTCGTTGTTTCGTTGTTTCGTTGTTTCGTTGTTTCGTTGTTTCGTTGTTTCGTTGTTTCGTTGTTTCGTTGTTTCGTTGTTTCGTTGGTTCTTTTTTTTCTTTGTCTCTTTGTTCGTTTGTTCGTTTGTTCATTTGTTCTTTTGTTCGTTTGTTCGTTGGTTCGTTGGTTCGTTGGTTCGTTGGTTCGTTGGTTCGTTGGTTCGTTGGTTCGTTGTTTCGTTGTTTCGTTGTTTCGTTGGTTCGTAGGTTCGTTGGTTCGTTGGTTCGTTGGTTCGTTGGTTCGTTGGTTCGTTGGTTCGTTGGTTCGTTGGTTCGTTGGTTCGTTGGTTCGTTGGTTCGTTGGTTCGTTTGGTCGTTTGTTCGTTGGTTCGTTGGTTCGTTGGTTCGTTGTTTCGTTGGTTCGTTTGTTCGTTTGTTCGTTGGTTCGTTGGTTCGTTGGTTCGTTGGTTCGTTGGTTCGTTGGTTCGTTGGTTCGTTGGTTCGTTGGTTCGAAGGTTCGTTGTTTCGTTGGTTCGTTGGTTCGTTGGTTCGTTGGTTCGTTGGTTCGTTGGTTCGTTGGTTCTTTGGTTCGTTTGTTCGTTTGTTCGTTGGTTCGTTGTTTCGTTGTTTCGTTGTTTCGTTGTTTCGTTGTTTCGTTGTTTCGTTGCCTCGTTGTTTCGTTGTTTCGTTGTTTCGTTGTTTCGTTGTTTCGTTGTTTCGTTGTTTCGTTGTTTCGTTGTTTCGTTGTTTCGTTGTTTCGTTGTTTCGTTGTTTCGTTGTTTCGTTGTTTCGTTGTTTCGTTGTTTCGTTGTTTCGTTGTTTCGTTGTTTCGTTGTTTCGTTGTTTCGTTGTTTCGTTGTTTCGTTGTTTCGTTGTTTCGTTGTTTCGTTGTTTCGTTGTTTCGTTGTTTCGTTGTTTCGTTGTTTCGTTGTTTCGTTGTTTCGTTGTTTCGTTGTTTCGTTGGTTCGTTGGTTCGTTGGTTCGTTGGTTCGTTGGTTCGTTGGTTCGTTTGTTCGTTTGTTCGTTTGTTCGTTTGTTCGTTTGTTCGTTGGTTCGTTGGTTCGTTGGTTCGTTGGTTCGTTGGTTCGTTGTTTCGTTGTTTCGTTGTTTCGTTGTTTCGTTGGTTCTTTTTTTTCTTTGTCTCTTTGTTCGTTTGTTCGTTTGTTCATTTGTTCTTTTGTTCGTTTGTTCGTTGGTTCGTTGGTTCGTTGGTTCGTTGGTTCGTTGTTTCGTTGTTTCGTTGTTTCGTTGGTTCGTAGGTTCGTTGGTTCGTTGGTTCGTTGTTTCGTTGGTTCGTTGTTTCGTTGTTTCGTTGTTTCGTTGGTTCGTAGGTTCGTTGGTTCGTTGGTTCGTTGTTTCGTTGGTTCGTTGGTTCGTTGGTTCGTTGGTTCGTTGGTTCGTTGGTTCGTTGGTTCGTTGGTTCGTTGGTTCGTTGGTTCGTTGGTTCGTTGGTTCGTTTGTTCGTTTGTTCGTTTGTTCGTTTGTTCGTTTGTTCGCTTGTTCGTTTGTTCGTTTGTTCGTTTGTTCGTTTGTTCGTTTGTTCGTTTGTTCGTTTGTTCGTTTGTTCGTTTGTTCGTTTGTTCGTTTGTTCGTTTGTTCGTTGGTTCGTTGGTTCGTTGGTTCGTTGGTTCGTTGGTTCGTTTGTTCGTTGGTTCGTTGGTTCGTTGGTTCGTTGGTTCGTTGGTTCGTTTGTTCGTTGGTTCGTTGGTTCGTTTGTTCGTTTGTTCGTTGGTTCGTTGGTTCGTTGGTTCGTTGGTTCGTTGGTTCGTTGGTTCGTTGGTTCGTTGGTTCGTTGGTTCGTTGGTTCGTTGGTTCGTTGGTTCGTTGGTTCGTTGGTTCGTTGGTTCGTTGGTTCGTTGGTTCGTTGGTTCGTTGGTTCGTTGGTTCGTTGGTTCGTTGTTTCGTTGGTTCTTTTGTTTCTTTGTCTCTTTGTTCGTTTGTTCGTTTGTTCATTTGTTCTTCTGTTCGTTTGTTCGTTGGTTCGTTGGTTCGTTTGATCGTTTGTTCGTTGGTTCGTTGGTTCGTTGGTTGGTTGGTTCGTTGGTTCGTTGGTTCGTTGATTCGTTGGTTCGTTGGATCGTTGGTTCGTTGGTTCGTTGGTTCGTTGGTTCGTTGGTTCGTTGGTTCGTTGGTTCGTTGGTTCGTTTGGTCGTTTGTTCGTTGGTTCGTTGGTTCGTTGGTTCGTTGTTTCGTTGGTTCGTTTGTTCGTTGGTTCGTTGGTTCGTTGGTTCGTTGGTTCGTTGGTTCGTTGGTTCGTTGGTTCGTTGGTTCGTTGGTTCGAAGGTTCGTTGGTTCGTTGGTTCGTTGGTTCGTTGGTTCGTTGGTTCGTTGGTTCGTTGGTTCGTTGGTTCGTTGGTTCGTTGGTTCGTTGGTTCGAAGGTTCGTTGGTTCGTTGGTTCGTTGGTTCGTTGGTTCGTTGGTTCGTTGGTTCGTTGGTTCGTTGGTTCGTTGGTTCGTTGGTTCGTTGGTTCGTTGGTTCGTTGGTTCGTTGGTTCGTTGGTTCGAAGGTTGGTTGGTTCGTTGGTTCGTTGGTTCGTTGGTTCGTTGGTTCGTTGGTTCGTTGGTTCGTTGGTTCGTTGGTTCGTTCGTTCGTTGGTTCGTTGGTTCGTTGGTTCGTTGGTTCTTTGGTTCGTTGTTTCGTTGTTTCGTTGTTTCGTTGTTTCGTTGTATCGTTGTTTCGTTGTTTCGTTGTTTCGTTGTTTCGTTGTTTCGTTGTTTCGTTGTTTCGTTGTTTCGTTGTTTCGTTGTTTCGTTGTTTCGTTGTTTCGTTGTTTCGTTGTTTCGTTGTTTCGTTGTTTCGTTGTTTCGTTGTTTCGTTGTTTCGTTGTTTCGTTGTTTCGTTGTTTCGTTGTTTCGTTGTTTCGTTGATTCGTTGTTTCGTTGTTTCGTTGTTTCGTTGTTTCGTTGTTTCGTTGTTTCGTTGTTTCGTTGTTTCGTTGTTTCGTTGTTTCGTTGTTTCGTTGTTTCGTTGTTTCGTTGTTTCGTTGTTTCGTTGTTTCGTTGTTTCGTTGTTTCGTTGTTTCGTTGTTCCGTTGTTTCGTTGTTTCGTTGTTTCGTTGTTTCGTTTGTTCGTTTGTTCGTTTGTTCGTTTGTTCGTTTGTTCGTTTGTTCGTTGGTTCGTTGGTTCGTTGGTTCGTTGGTTCGTTTGTTCGTTGGTTCGTTGGTTCGTTGGTTCGTTGGTTCGTTGGTTCGTTTGTTCGTTGGTTCGTTGGTTCGTTTGTTCGTTTGTTCGTTGGTTCGTTGGTTCGTTGGTTCGTTGGTTCGTTGGTTCGTTGGTTCGTTGGTTCGTTGGTTCGTTGGTTCGTTGGTTCGTTGGTTCGTTGGTTCGTTGTTTCGTTGGTTCTTTTGTTTCTTTGTCTCTTTGTTCGTTTGTTCGTTTGTTCATTTGTTCTTTTGTTCGTTTGTTCGTTGGTTCGTTGGTTCGTTTGATCGTTTGTTCGTTGGTTCGTTGGTTCGTTGGTTGGTTGGTTCGTTGGTTCGTTGGTTCGTTGATTCGTTGGTTCGTTGGATCGTTGGTTCGTTGGTTCGCAGGTTCGTTGGTTCGTTGTTTCGTTGTTTCGTTGGTTCGTTGGTTCGTTGGTTCGTTGGTTCGTTGGTTCGTTGGTTCGTTGGTTCGTTGGTTCGTTGGTTCGTTGGTTCGTTGTTTCGTTGTTTCGTTATTTCGTTGTTTCGTTGTTTCGTTGTTTCGTTGTTTCGTTGTTTCGTTGTTTCGTTGTTTCGTTGTTTCGTTGTTTCGTTGTTTCGTTGTTTCGTTGTTTCGTTGTTTCGTTGTTTCGTTGTTTCGTTGTTTCGTTGGTTCTTTTTTTTCTTTGTCTCTTTGTTCGTTTGTTCGTTTGTTCATTTGTTCTTTTGTTCGTTTGTTCGTTGGTTCGTTGGTTCGTTGGTTCGTTGGTTCGTTGGTTCGTTGTTTCGTTGTTTCGTTGTTTCGTTGGTTCGTAGGTTCGTTGGTTCGTTGGTTCGTTGGTTCGTTGGTTCGTTGGTTCGTTGGTTCGTTGGTTCGTTGGTTCGTTGGTTCGTTGGTTCGTTGGTTCGTTGGTTCGTTGGTTCGTTGGTTCGTTGGTTCGTTGGTTCGTTGGTTCGTTGGTTCGTTGGTTCGTTTGGTCGTTTGTTCGTTGGTTCGTTGGTTCGTTGGTTCGTTGTTTCGTTGGTTCGTTTGTTCGTTGGTTCGTTGGTTCGTTGGTTCGTTGGTTCGTTGGTTCGTTGGTTCGTTGGTTCGTTGGTTCGTTGGTTCGAAGGTTCGTTGGTTCGTTGGTTCGTTGGTTCGTTGGTTCGTTGGTTCGTTGGTTCGTTGGTTCGTTGGTTCTTTGGTTCGTTTGTTCGTTTGTTTCGTTGGTTCGTTGTTTCGTTGTTTCGTTGTTTCGTTGTTTCGTTGTTTCGTTGTCTCGTTGTCTCGTTGTCTCGTTGTTTCGTTGTTTCGTTGTTTCGTTGTTTCGTTGTTTCGTTGTTTCGTTGTTTCGTTGTTTCGTTGTCTCGTTGTTTCGTTGTTTCGTTGTTTCGTTGTTTCGTTGTTTCGTTGTTTCGTTGTTTCGTTGTTTCGTTGTTTCGTTGTTTCGTTGTTTCGTTGTTTCGTTGTTTCGTTGTTTCGTTGTTTCGTTGTTTCGTTGTTTCGTTGTTTCGTTGTTTCGTTGTTTCGTTGTTTCGTTGTTTCGTTGTTTCGTTGTTTCGTTGTTTCGTTGTTTCGTTGTTTCGTTGTTTCGTTGTTTCGTTGTTTCGTTGTTTCGTTGTTTCGTTGGTTCGTTGGTTCGATGGTTCGTTGTTTCGTTGTTTCGTTGTTTCGTTGTTTCGTTGTTTCGTTGTTTCGTTGTTTCGTTGTTTCGTTGTTTCGTTGTTTCGTTGTTTCGTTGTTTCGTTGTTTCGTTGTTTCGTTGTTTCGTTGTTTCGTTGTTTCGTTGTTTCGTTGTTTCGTTGTTTCGTTGTTTCGTTGTTTCGTTGTTTCGTTGTTTCGTTGTTTCGTTGTTTCGTTGTTTCGTTGTTTCGTTGTTTCGTTGTTTCGTTGTTTCGTTGTTTCGTTGTTTCGTTGTTTCGTTGTTTCGTTGTTTCGTTGTTTCGTTGTTTCGTTGTTTCGATGTTTCGTTGTTTCGTTGTTTCGTTGTTTCGTTGTTTCGTTGTTTCGTTGTTTCGTTGTTTCGTTGTTTCGTTGTTTCGTTGTTTCGTTGTTTCGTTGTTTCGTTGTTTCGTTGTTTCGTTGTTTCGTTGTTTCGTTGTTTCGTTGTTTCGTTGTTTCGTTGTTTCGTTGTTTCGTTGTTTCGTTGTTTCGTTGTTTCGTTGTTTCGTTGTTTCGTTGTTTCGTTGTTTCGTTGTTTCGTTGTTTCGTTGTTTCGTTGTTTCGTTGTTTCGTTGTTTCGTTGTTTCGTTGTTTCGTTGTTTCGTTGTTTCGTTGTTTCGTTGTTTCGTTGTTTCGTTGTTTCGTTGTTTCGTTGTTTCGATGTTTCGTTGTTTCGTTGTTTCGTTGTTTCGTTGTTTCGTTGCTTCGTTGGTTCTTTTGTTTCTTTGTCTCTTTGTTCGTTTGTTCGTTTGTTCATTTGTTCTTTTGTTCGTTTGTTCGTTGCTTCGTTGCTTCGTTGCTTCGTTGCTTCGTTGGTTCGTTGGTTCGTTGGTTCGTTGGTTCGTTGGATCGTTGGTTCGTTGGTTCGTTGGTTCGTTGGTTCGTTGGTTCGTTGGTTCGTTGCTTCGTTGCTTCGTTGCTTCGTTGCTTCGTTGCTTCGTTGCTTCGTTGCTTCGTTGCTTCGTTGCTTCGTTGCTTCGTTGCTTCGTTGCTTCGTTGCTTCGTTGCTTCGTTGCTTCGTTGCTTCGTTGCTTCGTTGCTTCGTTGCTTCGTTGCTTCGTTGCTTCGTTGCTTCGTTGCTTCGTTGCTTCGTTGCTTCGTTGCTTCGTTGCTTCGTTGCTTCGTCGCTTCGTTGCTTCGTTGCTTCGTTGCTTCGTTGCTTCGTTGCTTCGTTGCTTCGTTGCTTCGTTGCTTCGTTGCTTCGTTGCTTCGTTGCTTCGTTGCTTCGTTGCTTCGTTGCTTCGTTGTTTCGTTGTTTCGTTGTTTCGTTGTTTCGTTGTTTCGTTGTTTCGTTGTTTCGTTGTTTCGTTGGTTCTTTTGTTTCTTTGTCTCTTTGTTCGTTTGTTCGTTTGTTCGTTTGTTCATTTGTTCTTTTGTTCGTTGGTTCGTTGGTTCGTTTGTTCGTTTGTTCGTTTGTTCGTTTGTTCGTTTGTTCGTTTGTTCGTTTGTTCGTTTGTTCGTTTGTTCGTTTGTTCGTTTGTTCGTTTGTTCGTTTGTTCGTTTGTTCGTTTGTTCGTTTGTTCGTTTGTTCGTTGGTTCGTTGGTACGTTGGTTCGTTGGTTCGTTGTTTCGTTGTTTCGTTTGTTCGTTTGTTCGTTTGTTCGTTTGTTCGTTTGTTCGTTTGTTCGTTGGTTCGTTGGTTCGTTGGTTCGTTGGTTCGTTTGTTCGTTGGTTCGTTGGTTCGTTGGTTCGTTGGTTCGTTGGTTCGTTTGTTCGTTGGTTCGTTGGTTCGTTTGTTCGTTTGTTCGTTGGTTCGTTGGTTCGTTGGTTCGTTGGTTCGTTGGTTCGTTGGTTCGTTGGTTCGTTGGTTCGTTGGTTCGTTGGTTCGTTGGTTCGTTGGTTCGTTGTTTCGTTGGTTCTTTTGTTTCTTTGTCTCTTTGTTCGTTTGTTCGTTTGTTCATTTGTTCTTTTGTTCGTTTGTTCGTTGGTTCGTTGGTTCGTTTGATCGTTTGTTCGTTGGTTCGTTGGTTCGTTGGTTGGTTGGTTCGTTGGTTCGTTGGTTCGTTGATTCGTTGGTTCGTTGGATCGTTGGTTCGTTGGTTCGCAGGTTCGTTGGTTCGTTGTTTCGTTGTTTCGTTGGTTCGTTGGTTCGTTGGTTCGTTGGTTCGTTGGTTCGTTGGTTCGTTGGTTCGTTGGTTCGTTGGTTCGTTGGTTCGTTGTTTCGTTGTTTCGTTATTTCGTTGTTTCGTTGTTTCGTTGTTTCGTTGTTTCGTTGTTTGGTTGTTTCGTTGTTTCGTTGTTTCGTTGTTTCGTTGTTTCGTTGTTTCGTTGTTTCGTTGTTTCGTTGTTTCGTTGTTTCGTTGTTTCGTTGGTTCTTTTTTTTCTTTGTCTCTTTGTTCGTTTGTTCGTTTGTTCATTTGTTCTTTTGTTCGTTTGTTCGTTGGTTCGTTGGTTCGTTGGTTCGTTGGTTCGTTGGTTCGTTGTTTCGTTGTTTCGTTGTTTCGTTGGTTCGTAGGTTCGTTGGTTCGTTGGTTCGTTGGTTCGTTGGTTCGTTGGTTCGTTGGTTCGTTGGTTCGTTGGTTCGTTGGTTCGTTGGTTCGTTGGTTCGTTGGTTCGTTGGTTCGTTGGTTCGTTGGTTCGTTGGTTCGTTGGTTCGTTGGTTCGTTGGTTCGTTGGTTCGTTTGGTCGTTTGTTCGTTGGTTCGTTGGTTCGTTGGTTCGTTGTTTCGTTGGTTCGTTTGTTCGTTGGTTCGTTGGTTCGTTGGTTCGTTGGTTCGTTGGTTCGTTGGTTCGTTGGTTCGTTGGTTCGTTGGTTCGAAGGTTCGTTGGTTCGTTGGTTCGTTGGTTCGTTGGTTCGTTGGTTCGTTGGTTCGTTGGTTCGTTGGTTCTTTGGTTCGTTTGTTCGTTTGTTCGTTGGTTCGTTGTTTCGTTGTTTCGTTGTTTCGTTGTTTCGTTGTTTCGTTGTCTCGTTGTCTCGTTGTCTCGTTGTTTCGTTGTTTCGTTGTTTCGTTGTTTCGTTGTTTCGTTGTTTCGTTGTTTCGTTGTTTCGTTGTCTCGTTGTCTCGTTGTTTCGTTGTTTCGTTGTTTCGTTGTTTCGTTGTTTCGTTGTTTCGTTGTTTCGTTGTTTCGTTGTTTCGTTGTTTCGTTGTTTCGTTGTTTCGTTGTTTCGTTGTTTCGTTGTTTCGTTGTTTCGTTGTTTCGTTGTTTCGTTGTTTCGTTGTTTCGTTGTTTCGTTGTTTCGTTGTTTCGTTGTTTCGTTGTTTCGTTGTTTCGTTGTTTCGTTGTTTCGTTGTTTCGTTGTTTCGTTGTTTCGTTGTTTCGTTGTTTCGTTGTTTCGTTGTTTCGTTGTTTCGTTGTTTCGTTGTTTCGTTGTTTCGTTGTTTCGTTGTTTCGTTGTTTCGTTGTTTCGTTGTTTCGTTGTTTCGTTGTTTCGTTGTTTCGTTGTTTCGTTGTTTCGTTGTTTCGTTGTTTCGTTGTTTCGTTGTTTCGTTGTTTCGTTGTTTCGTTGTTTCGTTGTTTCGTTGTTTCGTTGTTTCGTTGTTTCGTTGTTTCGTTGTTTCGTTGTTTCGTTGTTTCGTTGTTTCGTTGTTTCGTTGTTTCGTTGTTTCGTTGTTTCGATGTTTCGTTGTTTCGTTGTTTCGTTGTTTCGTTGTTTCGTTGTTTCGTTGTTTCGTTGTTTCGTTGTTTCGTTGTTTCGTTGTTTCGTTGTTTCGTTGTTTCGTTGTTTCGTGTTTCGTTGTTTCGTTGTTTCGTTGTTTCGTTGTTTCGTTGTTTCGTTGTTTCGTTGTTTCGTTGTTTTCGTTGTTTCGTTGTTTCGTTGTTTCGTTGTTTCGTTGTTTCGTTGTTTCGTTGTTTCGTTGTTTCGTTGTTTCGTTGTTTCGTTGTTTCGTTGTTTCGTTGTTTCGTTGTTTCGTTGTTTCGTTGTTTCGTTGTTTCGTTGTTTCGTTGTTTCGTTGTTTCGTTGTTTCGTTGTTTCGTTGTTTCGATGTTTCGTTGTTTCGTTGTTTCGTTGTTTCGTTGTTGTTGC